>NC_056736.1:77235892-77535892 GCF_019279795.1 Protopterus annectens | reverse complement strand
CAGTGACAACTTCCTCGATCCTTGACACCTGACTTTGCACTGCTGTACTATCTATGCACATGTGCATGGTTGATGCATTGCCATCATTCTCAAATACTGCTGTACCATTCATTATAACAAATCACTTCTTAATTCACACATCAATTGCAGATGCTTCAGATAATATCTGTTGCTATTACTTGTGGCAGATGCATGCAATACCCTGATGTATGTAGGGAATCAACTCATAATAGTGTGGTGTTTGCATTGTTATATGTATGGCTGATACCTATATCAGGCAGAAATGTTTTAGTCCAGTCTATTGCATTTGGCAGACTGAGCTCCAACACATCTGGTAGGCCATACGGAACTATTATTTGCAATGCATACCCATTAGAATTTGACAGTACAGACTTCCCTTCAAGGGTTTCTACTCGATACCTGTGTGATATGTCTTTCTGTGTTGCACCCAGTAAATACACAGCACAGTGACAACATTGATGGCATGAGTTTGATTCGTGCTGGTGGGGATTGCGGCTTATGTGTCATGCAAACCTCTCAACTAGCCATAATTGCCCCTGATTTCAACTCCATGTTTAATACTGTTCTCTTCACCCCTCCAAAAAGTGGTAATTGTTAGGGAAGGGATGGTGAATTCCCCTTATAAAATACTTACAATCATTACAGTTGTACATGTCATTTCCTGCAGAACATGTATAATACGTTACAATCACATATTCTGTCAATGCTGCAGATTGATGGCTCTAATATTTTAAGTATCCATGATTGTGCCTGTTTCTGTCTACATTTGTCCTGGAGTCTGTTGTTATGTGTCCTTGATTGGTTGAGAGCTACGATGACATGTCAGTCATATTCAAGCAAATTATTTTGCAGCTCCGTGTACATAAATTCTATTATATTTATCATCCTTACTAAATGTCCTCTCCAGTGAGCATGTCAGTTATGATTATATCACAACCATTCACCTCCTTTGACATGTAAACTTGTGTGACTGTCACATATATACATTCATGTGTGTTGATAAAATATACTCACACAGGAGGTGTAAACAGTAGTACATACTGTACTATATTCATATGTGCTTAATATTATGATACAGACTTGTTTTGGAAGTCATGATGTCTCTTCTCTGGGCCAGGAATCCAGGAACCTCAATCCTTACCACTGACACCAGTGAGGGACATTCATCTGGAGCAAACAAAGATTCACACAGTACTTCTAGATGCAACTGTCTGCACCAAGAATGATTTTGTTTAGGGGCACACAGGGAACACACTCCCTTCCTGGGGCAGGTTTCCTCTCTCTCTCTCTCTCTCTCTCTCAGCAGGCCGCAAATAAGACTCCATACTGACCACAGCTGTAGAGTTGAGTCTTCAGCTGAGTGTTCCAAGCCAAGTCCACCACCACCATGTCTGTGAAAGCAGTGCTCTGTGTCCCTGCTCCAAGTAGCTGAAACACACACTCTTTGAGATTTGATTTTACAATATATTCATTTCAACAGTTACAATACAGTCCAACATACAGGTGTATTCATGTTCTGTACAGCAAGACCCACTGTCCATACATTTTTTAACATAAGCAGCTTTACAGGGACATTTTCAACACAAGCACCTGTACATATCAGTTTGATACACAAATGACATATAGTTCTTTACAAATCTCCAGCTAGCTATGCTAGCATATGTTACATATCCACTACCTTATTCTTCCTGACATAGTTGGCAATACCTCACATCATCACTTCTCTCCCCTTTTGAACACTCAAGCTAGTTTTTCAAATGACCCTTGAAAAACATGGCTTGAGGAACATGAGCCTGTCTAGGAACACATTAACCCCTACCCTGTCTTGAGAGTCCATCTGCATTGGCATTGTTGACCTTACTATGGTGCTGCACTGTCATGTCATATGCCTGCAACACTAGGCTCCACCTTACTAACTTGGCATTTTCATGGCTGGCTTGAGGTAGCCATAGATCTCCCTCAGAGTCCTCCTGCTACCCACTGCAAATATTCAGCACACGGGCCTCCATATTATAGGTTCATAGGTTGGTACAAGGCTATAGGCTATGATAAGGCTTCATCATATTAATATGGTACAATTTGTGCCCCAGCCCCTTGCCTACCAGTTCTACCATGTATTTACCATTACTGACCCTCCTTACCACTCTGAAGGGTCCCTCCCAAACTGCCTGCAGCTTATTGTGTCTGACGGGAATTAGAACCATAACCTGCTGTCCACAGCATACTCTCGGGCTTGAGCATTCCTGTCATAACAGAACTTTTTTCTGATGTTGGGCTCCTGCCAGGTTCTCCTGGGCCAAGCCCATGAGCTTCCTAAGTCTTGTCCTGAGGTTTAGGACATATGCCACAACAGAATCCTTGTGGGATTCACACTCACCCCCCCCACTTATCACAAATCAAATCTAAAGGCTGCCCTCACCCTATGCCCATACAGCAACTCAAAAGGTGAAAAATATGTGCATTCCTGGGGTACCTCTCTGTATGCAAATACCAGATGGGGCACTACCAATTGCTGTATTGTCTCATCCTCTAGTCATCACTCAGGTGTCCACTCTTTATACAGTAACCCTTTGTTCCAGTATACAGAATCTCCTTTTCCTTGTGAATCAGTTGCCTCCCTAGCTACCTCCCTCAAGCCTCTTAAAGTAGGGTCCAAGAGTTTAGCCTTTCTCAACTCTACCTTTATGACCCATCCCAGCTCCGCATTCACAGGATCTCTGGTATCTTCTGATAGTGGTCCCTCGCAGCCCACCTGGATACTTCCACTCACCTCTGCCCTTGCAGTGACTCTGTCCAAGGAAACATCAGCATCTACCAACAGCTGTGGCTTATCTTCAGGCTCACTGCTACAGGGTATCTCCCTCCCTGAAACAGTGACTTCACCAGCCCTGGCTTCAGGTGTGTGGTCTGTCTGGGTGTCCCTCAGCCTAGCAGCCCCACATGCCTGTCTTCAAGCCTGGCTGTGTGTAACTGCATGCACACAAGGTTCTCTATTATCAAAAATCATTCACTGGCAGGTCATCTTCAGGAATATCCTCAAACACACTTGCTTACTTCATTTTCCACCCTCCCAGTCAAGGTGAACCCTGGCCAAAGGCATTTGGAATGGCGCCCCTCCTAATGATCTGAATGGAGTGGACTGCCCAAGCAAGTGCTGATCCTCCTTAATCACTACAGGCTTCACAATGGTTATGTCAGAGGCTATGTCTGTCTTAGGAGCAGCCTGTTTTCCATCCAGCAAGATAGGATATAAACTCTGGTTATAATCTAGTATTCCTGTTGCCTCCAGACAAATTGCCACTGGTATACCATTATTCCCACTTGTTGGCTCCCCACCTTTTGTTCCCCACCTTGCTTCCATGGACATATGTATGCTACATGGCCTCACTGGTTAAATTTAAAACATCTAACCCTTGGTCCTGGCTGTTTACCTGAACTAATGGCTTTCCCTGCTACTGGCAGACTCTGTTGGGGTAGTTTAGGCTGCCCACCATGGTTTCCCTTATATCCATGTACAGCACTGAGTAGCCCCTTTTTGTGCAGTGATGCCCTTCTTGCTAAGTAGACCTTCCCTTTTTTCACCAGCTCATCTGCAGAGTTACAACAGGAGCCTGACAACCAGATTCTCACATCCTCAGGCAATGTGCTATGGGTTAGTTCCCTTATCAAAATGTCTGCCAGCCTTTCAAATGTGGTTAGCTGACATCCACTCACCTACCTATGAAAGTAAGTGCTTAATTCAACAATATAATCACATACACTTTCATCTGCCTTCCGTCTATACTCAAGAAGCTTTTTTTTCTGTAAGTTTCAGGTGTTAACTTAAAACATTCCAATAAACATTGTTGAATGTCCATGCCCCTATCCGTACCCTTAAAAATAGGACCAAAATTGCGCCCTGGCTTACAAAAGAAACTAAGCACAAAATGTTGCTAAGAAACAAACTCTGGTCAAAATGGCATGCTTCTAAAGACCCATCTGATCACACTAAATTTAAACAGCTTAGAAACTCCACTAAATCTTCTGTACAACTTGATAAAAAAAACTTTTTCATTCATCTCCAGCAAAATAACCACCAAAACCCTAAGAAATTCTGGACAGGAATCAATACTTTACTACACCCTGGCACATCTAAGACACCCACCCCTGCCAGTACTACCAAAAACACTCCTAAACAGATAGCTGACTCCTTTAACAACTTCTTTACTGAAGCAATCCTGTCAATTGCTAACTCCCTTCCTCCCGTGGCTTCTCTTTCACCACTGTCCTCCTTTCCATCTCCTCCCACTTTCCAACTACAACCTGTCTCTACATCCCTCATCAGTACCCTCCTTCTAAAACTCAAACCTTCTACCCCCTCTGCTGACTTACTACCTGCACAATATCTTCAAACTGCAGCCAAAGCAATTGCCTACCCTGTCTCTATCCTAATAAATAGAGCCATCAATGAAGGCACTATCCCTTCCATCTGGAAGATCTCTCATATTATTCCCCTTCATAAGGGCGGGACCTCATCTGAACTTTCAAACTTCCGTCCAGTTGCCCTACTTTCTCCCTTAGCTAAAATCATGGAAAAATGCATTCACCAACAACTGCTTGACCACCTCCTTCTAATTGGACTACTAGCCCCCTCTCAGCATGGATTTTGTCCACCCCATAGCACTACTACTGCCCTTCTTTCCTTTACTGATCACAGAAATAAAAACCGCAATAATAACATCCTCTCATCTGCTGTCTCTATAGATCTCTCCAAAGCATTCGACATGGTTAATCATCAAATTCTCTTGAATCTTCTGAAATCACTTTCACTTGACACTCTGGCACTACAGTGGTTCAAGTCTTACCTAGATAATCGAAAACAGGCTGTCCTCTGGGAAAACACTCTATCCTTCCCTCTTCCTGTCTCCCTTGGAGTCCCCCAAGGACCTATATTAGGTCCTCTTTTATTCTCCATATTTATCTATGATCTTGCTTCTAGCATCCCCCAAGCCGTAACCATACAGTATGCAGATGACTCCACCTTAGTCTCCTCAGCCTCTAACCCAACTGAACTTCAATCCCTCACCCAAAATATCTTTCAGCTTGTAGAAGAGTGGTTTTTACAATGATGTCTCCTCCTTAACCCTAAAAAGACTAAACTACTGTTGTTCACTCTCACACAAAAATCTTCACCACTCCACTTCTCCATCGTATCTAAAAATGGCACAGTTATATCTCCTGACACAACAACCAAACATTTAGGGGTTACCATTGATCATAGCCTAAACTATGACTCATATTAATACCACTATTAAATCTATTAATAAAAAGCTTGGCTCCCTCTATAAAATCAAGCCTTTCCTTACTCCTACAGCAAGAATTACCATTGCCCACTCCCATCTTATCTCTACTCTCCTATATGCATCACCTTTATATACAAATCTATCTAAAACTAACCTGAACAAATTGGCTACATCCTACAATAGTATAGCCAGATTTGCTACCAGCTCCCCTTTTAGATCTCACCATTGCCTAAATTTAAAACAACTTGGCTGGCTGAACTGGAAAATCAACTTTTATCACAGCAACTTATAGTCACCCAAAAAATCCTTTACTTCCCTGAAAAAACACCTATCCTTACTAAACTTATTAGTCCCTATAAAAATATTTCTAACCTTCGCTCTTCACACAAACTTTTAGTATCCACACATAAATCTAATAATAAAGCAGGTGACTCACTTTTCTCCTATACAGTGGAGAAAAGCTGGAACCTTCTTCCTAAGGACCTCACTATGATTGCCTCTTCCTCACTCTTCAAAAAGAAACTCAAACTTCATCTTACTAACCACTGGCTCTGTCCATGCAGCAACCCTGACTAAAATCTCTCCTCCTTTACAACACTACATTCTCTCTTCCTATGCTTACCCACCCTACTCTCTTCTCATTCCTTAGGCCACTTAGCATGTTACTTTGAACTACCTTCTCCTTGCTCTTCATATTAGATTTTACTTCTCCTTCTTACCTTACTTTTACCAAACCTCTCTGTATTTCTCTCTCCTCTTTCCTTTTGTCTTTTTGTTCCACTACTACTCTCCTCCCTATTTCCTTGCACTCTCTTAAAAAAAAAAAAAAAAAAGATTTTTTGTATAGAATTAAAGGAATGGGGTTTTCCTTTTATTTTAGCTGTATTGTTAACATTTGTAAACTATTATGTATTTCTTCTTGTCCATATATGCCTAATACCTTTGATTTGTTTTAAATTGTCTGTTCTTTTGGAGCTTTTCTCCCCGGACCTCTACTGAAAATGGACATATATCCAGTTAGACTAGCCCGGTCAACAAATGTTAAATAAATAAATAAAAATAAATAAATTGAACTTTATCAAAATTTAAACAATCAGTATCAGACAATTTAGAAACAGCAGTTACAGCTTTACCATGGAGTTAACATACTCTTTCAAATATGTGAATAAAACTATCAAAATTATCGCCCTCTGTAAACTGTTGAAGAAATATACTGATATTTATTACTTCTGGGGTTCAGTCATTCCCTTCCCCGTTATCTCCATGACCCTGACAAAGAGTCGGCATCTCCCGCTGATGCTGACTATGCTTCTCATTTTCTTCAGCTGACAGATGCTGCAATCTCTCTTTTTCTTCAGCCTCCAAAATCTGCATTTTCTCAATTTCTTTGGTCTCCAAACACTGCAGCCCTTCTTGTGATTCTAATTCAAAACGTTTGGCCTCCAGTTCAAGTCTCTTTAACTCCAGACAGATTTGTAAGTCCTCTGAGGAAAAAGTGAACTGCCCTGTATCTGAGGCTGCACATCCCCATCAACAGATATGTTGTCTTCCTGGTTGCTGGTTTTGGCTACAGCTGTATCTAAGACTAAAATCATTCCTCTTTAGTCAGGTTGGCATGCACCAGTCCTTTGGCTTTGCACACCTTCGCCAACTGGTTCTTTTGTCAACTTACCATAATCCTCTGGTGACATCTTTCCCTGCTTTTCCTTACTAAATTAAAGTAACAAAAAATAAATAAAACTGTTGTGAAAATGAAACTCTGTATGTTTACCTTGTGGCTGTTGAGAGTACACACAGCTTCAGTGACAATTGCATACAGGTTACATAAGTTCAATTAATATCCACACCACTGTTCACCAATATGTGACATTCCTCCACTGGGTCAGTAATGCAGGAACCTCAATCCTCACCACTGACATCAGTAAGGAACTTTCACTTGGAACAAAAATAGATACACACAGCATTTCCAGATGCAGCTGTCTGCACCAAGCATGATTTCCCTTAAGAGCGCACAGGGAACACACTCCTGTCCTGGGGCAGGGTTCCCTCTCTCTCTCTCACCAGGCCCCAAATAAGACTCCACACTGACAACAGCTGTAGAGTTGAGTCTTCTGCCTAGTGTTCCAAGCCAAATCCTCCACCAATCTCTCTGTGAAACCAGTACTTTTGATATTTCAGTATTTCAAGGATATAAAGTGAATCCATATATATGTATATATATATATATATATATATATATATATATATATATCTTTATATACACACACACAAACACACACACACACAAACACACACCTGGGAAAGGCTAGCAGAGATTCACCAGCTATGCCCCCTCTGCCCAGGCTATAAGGTAGATACTGCCACCAGAACACTGTGAAGCCAGCTACTTCAAGGCTCTTACAAGGGTACATAATTATGCTGAGTAAAATTAATACTAATACAAATGGTAGTGTTTGACCAATGCAGCAAGGCTTTTAGGAGTGGCCACAGTGTCACCAAATAAATATAAGTACTCTCAAAGCTTAAAATATTCTCTAACAGACCTGCCACAATGAAAAGTAATAAAACAACATGAAAATACTAAATATCTATTTACAATAAACACCAGAGTTTCAATCACAGGAAATATTAAAAATAACACAGATTGAAAGAGTCACACAGATACAGAAAAACAATACTTAACTAATCTCACTATATTTTCCTGACTGATCTAATGATTTACTGTCCCCCAGTTCACTTACTAGAGCAAGGCAAGATGATGTGGGTGAGGGGTCCTTCTTTATCAGGTTTCACAAACAGACTGCCCTGAGACTTCTGTCTTATCTGATATTAAAATATATTTTCAGTGCTGCCTTACAGAATTACATCACATTCATTAGGTCATCTGACTTCTAGTTCCCACACTACCCCTTTACTAGAAATTGAACCAGAATCTAGTACATATCTGTCATAATACACACACGTAGAGCGTTGCTAAGATGTGTTATAGCATCTGGAAGGTATAAAACCATTTCAAAAACTTCTACACTTCCAGGTTAGCAATTAGTTCACCCCTACATACAATACAGTAGGATTTATAGTCCTGGTTTTCAGAGACATGTTGTCTCTGGCTGCAACCAGAACTGTAAGATACAATCCTTGTAACTTAAACCAGGTAATTTAATTTCAGACTATTTTTCAAAGTTAGCTGGACTGAGGATAACCTGTTCTCTTCCAGTATCCTTTGATACAATATATTCATTTCAACAGTTACAATACACTCTGACATACAGGTATATTTCTGTTTTCATCAGCAGCAGGACCCCCTGTTGGAACATTTTTAACACAAGCAGCTTTACAAATACATTTTCAACACAATTGCTTGTACAAATCAGTTTGATATATGAATGACATATAATTCTTTACAAAACTCCAGCTAGCTATGCTGGATATGTTACACATCCACTGCCCTACTTCTCCTGGCATAGCTGGCAATAACTCATATCATCATAGAAGTGTGCATACATTGACATATCTTATCTTTGGGAACATTGCCATATTTATCAAGCCCTCCTTCTCTTTCTCATTCTTATCATTCACGTCTGTGCCCATTTACATTAGCATACATTCCCTGCCTAATGTATATTTCATTGTATTTGCTCTTGCTGTACCTCCTGTCCATTAATTCGTTCTGTATGTAATTGTTGTTCAGTACATGGAACTCAGTACACTTTTCTTTATTTGTTAATACTGCTTTTATTGCTGTATTTTTACCCGATAGTCATTGTGGTTGCCCATACAATCTCAAAGAGTAGGTTTGTTGGTTAACAAATTTAAGTCTGCTCTGCTTGGTTTCCTAGCAGTGTCACTCTTGCTGGCCTTGAAACCATATTTGTATATGAGTATATATGATGAGCAGCATGATATGTGATTAGCGCTGTTGCTCATCACACTAACACATAAACTACATGTAGGCTTCCTGCAAAGTCTACATGGAGTTTATTGAAATCCTGGGTATATTATCTTAAAAGATATTTTTAAAAACTTTGTCTTAATTGAGCACTTATTTTCTGTAAGGGATAATGTTTTCTTTAAAAAAGAAGCAATTTAACAAATTAAAAACTCTCAATATTCACAATTATTAGTGTTATGATTCTCCCCTAATTATAAAAGATATTAGAGGGCAATCATTTCAACACTTGCTGGTTAATTTCTTTTGGGACACCATTAGTATGGTAGAAAGTCATATATGATATATAATCTTTATAAATATGAGGAGAAATTAAAATGAAATGTTGGTATTTAATAGCAACAAAGCTTAATGTCTTGAAAACAACTAACAAACTGACAAAGGTAAAGTAAGTTAACTGTTTACATCATTCAGAATAAAAGAATGTCATGGGGAAAGTGGTGCAATTGCAGCTGTGTTTACCCTTATGTATAACAAACTACTTGAAAGGTGATGCTGGGGGGCTGCTGCCTATTTGAGACTAATCACAATCAATCAAGGAACACCAACAGCAATGATTCCTAAGAAGAATATCTTTAACTTCTGAGTCAGCAGATCATGCTTACTTTAATTAAACAGATACAAAACTGAAACATGACATGCAGCAAGAACACTATAATGTTTATGTAACATTAGGCTTATTTGCTAATATGCAGTTTTTAGTATAATGCCAACCAGGAGTTATGCTCATGCAAAGGCAATTCTAAATACAATAGATTGAAAATGTTTATTAATCTTGTATTGTTTGAAATGATCTTTGGAAAGTAGCATTGCTGCAAAATGTTTGCAGGTTGCAACTCTGCAGTAGACGCAGGATGTATTACTCAAAATCATGTTAAGAAAACTGAAGCAAGTAAAACCAAACTGAAGCAAGGTGTGGAAATGAATCAAGGTTTGCAGAATAGGCAGATGTAGAACATTGATCAAATATAACAGATCGTATCAGTAATCTTACAGACCCAGATCAAAACACCATCTTATGACAGAAAAAGGTTTGGTTCTGCAAAACAAAAATAGTTTTCTGTGATATAGTTTCTTGCCTACTCTTCACAAATCGACTGGAGGTTTGAAAAGATAATTTGCCAATGACAGCGATGAAATATTAAAATGCATCTAAAATGGTAATTCCTTGTAGAGGGCTATTTTTAAAGACACATCATTCTTTTCTTAATACTCCATTATGGATCATATAAAACAAAGCTTTCAACACAGCTATACACTACAAAGAGAATTCTGAAAAAGAATTCTAAAAATGACACAAGCAGCATGCATACAGCTCTCGAATACTTGAATCACACAAAGATGCTTCCTCTGAATTGTATCTCATGTTTATCAGTTATCAGAATCTTCTAGTTGCATTTACATGATGTAAACAATAAATGAATCCTATATAAATGACTCCTCCAAAATTTAGACCTGAATAACAAATAAGAGACAAAGTACCCTGGCACATCTTTACATTAATAAATGACACCAAAGATATGATTTGTAAAAAATCAAACACACGCACAATTGCAAAACTACACAGCAGTATTTATTGTATAGTACTGTGCTTCTGTGTTCATGACTTCACATAGATGCATAATGTGATAGTCACAAGAAATAATGTAAGAATACTTCAAAAGGTGATTTTTCTGCCTGGAAAGGACACTTGTGCATGTACATGCAAAAATAGAAACACACACACACACACACACACACACACACACACACACACACACACACACACACACACACACACACACACACACTGGGTTTTAGCTAGATTTGTGTGTTTTAATGTAATGTTGGGCTAGTGTTTACTTGCCCTGGGAATGCTTACACAGCTTGGGATTTTCAGTTTCGTGATTATTGTCTAGATGTCTTCTGGTCTTTGGTATTGTGGAATTATGGTATTTAGAGGTAGATGCGGTGGTGCAATGGTAGCATTGTTGCCTCACAGCAAGAGGTTCTCCCGTTCGATTCTCAGCTGGAGCACTTTCTGTGTGGAGACTGCATGTCCTCCCTGTGATTGAGTGGCGTTTGAAAGACATGCCTGAAAGGGCGTGCCTTCGTTGAAGGTTGGGTGTCAGACTGACACCTCGGCACCATAAAAATCTACTGCCAATAATTAGCAAACAGGAGTTCCACTGTGGCAACCCCTAACTGGGAAAAGCCAAAAGAAGAACAAGAGGTAGATTCATATATGCACAATTATGTCTGAACATGCAAAAAAGAAACACACACATGCACACTTGTGCCTGTACAAATAAAAAGACAAACACACACACACACACACACACACACACACACACACACACACACACTCCTGTACATGTAAAAAAAGAGAGAGAGAGCTGCTAACTGCTGTATTGCTCTTTCTTTTATGCTTCTTCCACTGCTATAGATCAGAAATAAGGTGTGAACATGGAAGAAACAGTTATTTCAGTTTCTAAGTAAAAAGGGTAGGCTATTAAAGCACCCAAACAGTACAAAAACATTAAAAATTCATAAAATTTCTGGACAAGCTATAAACTCATTATTAGAAATGGCAAAGTTTGTCAACTAATGTCAAGGAGACTTCCTCTAGGTCAAAAACACAAAAGGAGACACATGACATACAATATCAATCCACTAATTAAGAACAAAGCCCAGGCAACTATAAAGATAACTAGTTGATGATTAAATAAAATTGCAAGGCAACAACTGATAAAAGAAAAAATGTGATTTAAAAAAAAAAAAAAAAGATGTTCAAATATCTATCAACTCTTTTGCTTTAGTGGTCTAAGCCTTAAGGTTCTTTTGACACATACATTATAACTCAGACTAGCTGAAAGATGTCAACTTATTGTAACTGACACTTCAAAGTACTCAAACTCTAACATCTTATAAAATTTCTCTCTTGTCAACATATACCCAATCAGTCAGAAAGAGCAATACATGCTTTAAAACCACTGCAGACAATGCTGTCTCTATGCAATGTAGTGTTTAAAATTTGAATTTGAATGCATATAACTGTTCATATACCCACTATAACAACCTCTCCTTTTCTTAGCCACATAGAAGCGATCACAGTGGCCACATTTTGCAACATAAGGCACATTGTTAATACTATTGTGTCACTTGACCCATAGTCCAATTTGAGTTGGGCAAATTTAAAGAAGAACCAGATTCATTTGGCATTGTGCACATACTCAATAAGTAACCACAAATATTGCACATGAAGAAAAACAGTCAGAAACCAGAGCGTACATTAAATAAAAAAATCAATTTATTTAAAATAAGACAAAACATTGAGTGCTTTCATTCCACACAGATTCTGGGACTTCATCAGAGCACATACATAACAAGGTATCATTCACTATCGCAAATAAACTAAAAATCTTATCAACGGTGGAAAAACGTAGAAGATACTCAGATAAATATAAAGTAAAAGTTCAAAATAAGCAATTTATTGATGACCCAAAAAAGTTTTATAGAGAATTGGGAAACAAAGTAAAAGGAATTGAAAAAATGCCAAAAAAAAGAAGAAATAGATACATTTCGGAGAAGTATATATGAAGATCCTGTGGGACATAACAAAAATGCTAAATGGATAGAAGAAGTAAAGGAAAGAATAAGAAGTTTAAAGGTACAGGATATGAAATGGGATGAAGTAACAGCCAGAGAGATTGAAACAAAGTTAAGAAAATCTTCTAACTGGAAAACCCCAGGCTCAGATGCAGTAGCTAATGTTTGGTTAAAAGTATTAACATCTTTGCTTGAAGATTTAGCCATGAGTAAGAACTATTTATATATGCACCCCGAATATACATGAACCTTGCTCATAACAGGAAAAACAATGCTCCTACTTAAGAGTGAACCTGCAAGCTACCCGAAAAATTATAGACCAATAACTTGCCTTCCAATGACATATAAACTCTACATGGGAATTGATGCTGACAGAGTTTATAGCCATTTAGAAGAAAACTCAATTATGGCAGTAGAACAAAAGTGAATTAAAAGAAAGTCATATGAAACAAAGGATCCTCAGTTGTTAAATAAAGTCATAGTCGAGAACTGTAAAAGGGGGAAGAATCTAAGTATGGCATGGATTGACTACAAAAAAGCATTTGATAGTATCCTACATTCATGGATAAAAGAGTGCTTTAAAATGTATAAGGTACACCCTACACTGATCGACTACATTACAGTGACCATGAAACAGTGACAGACCACTTTGCAATTAAGCCATTATAAAGGACAAATTATTATCCCAGGGATAAAAATTCAAAGGGGGGATATTCGCGTCTATATTAAAAGACCAAAGAGGTGTTTCAGCGAACACCTCTTGGTTGATATGTAATAAGCGAATGCACTAAAGCGTGAACGCTCAAAACAGTGGTCTCTTTCCCTGGGAAAGAAACCGCTAGCACACACACACACACACACACACACACAAACACACACTTTAAAACATAACAACATGGGGGGCTTCACCCCCCACAACCCCCACCCCCCCTAACTAAATATACCAACTCCAAGATTGCACTATAGTGAGGAAAGGGGTGAACACATGGGGATGACCAAGTGATTTCTTTCCCAGGTAAAGAAATCACTGTTTTGAGCATTCACACTTTAGTGTGTTCGCTCATTACATGTCAACCAAGAGGTGTTCGCTAAAACACCTCTTCAGTCTTTTAATATAGACCCAGATATTCTGGGGTGTCTCTCTGTCACCACTGCTATTCTGTCGTGCCCTTTACCCATTAAGTTGTCTACGTAACAGCTTAGGCCATGGGTATAATTTGGCTTCTAGAAAACAACAAAGTGTAAAGACTTTTCATCTTCTCTTTGTAATGATTTTAAACTGTATAGTTCATCAGATGAGGAACTGAAAGATACAAGAATGTCATTTGGTCTTGATAAGTGTGCAAAAGCAACCTTTAAAGCAGGAAAACTGCAGCACCAAGAAAATATCAGTTTGGGACAAGAATGTAATATAAATGAAGTTGAGCAAGAGGGTGTGTATAAATATTTGGGGATTGATGAAGGATCAAGAGTAAAACATGAACAAATTAGAATAAAACTTAGTAGGGAATACTTTAGAAGACTTAAATGAATCCTGAAAACAGCGTTGACATCTAGGAACAACAATCAAGCTATAAACCAATTTGCTCTTCCTGTCCTAATTTACAGTTTTAGAGTGACTGACTGGCCCCAAAATGTGTTGGATAGATTAGATAGGAATATAAGAAGGATGCTTCATGCTCACCAAATGATTTATAAAAATCAGTGCATACCAAGATTATATATTCCCCATTCTGAAGGAGGGATGGGCCTCATTGAAATTGATTACATGTATAGATCTGCATTTGTGAGACTCCAGACATATCTGCTGACCTCACAATACCAAATGTAGTGAAATTTTTGAAACATGAGGAGAATAAATTTAAGATGACTTCTCTGCTTAATCTAGCAGAAGCATACTGGCATCAAGCAGGAAATGGAAATCAAACCAAAAGCAGATAAAATCAGGCAGCAACTGAATGTGCCATAAAACAAAAGAAAGAATATAAGGTGAAGGACCAGATGAGAAGGCAAGAAATCTGGAAAATACATAAATATAGGTGCAAGTATAGCAAACTTCTGGAAGAATCTCATGTTGATTAGGAATAAATGCAGGAATGGTTAAGGAAAGGCGAATTCAAACCAAGAAATAAAATGTTAATATTGGCGGCCCAAGACAGTGGGCTGGCTACATACATGCTGGTCTACAAAATCCATTGAACATTTGGAAACAGTCACACACCTCATTGCTGGTTGTGATATACTAATGGCAGAAGGACTGTATACTGAAAGGCATAATAATGTGAGAAGACTGTTGCATTGGGGATTGTGCCAACATTATGGTACTGAAGTGGCTGAAAAACACTGGAAACATGAGCCACAAAGCTTCATAGAAAACAAAGAAGTTTACAACATATGGGATCACCCATTACCAACAGTTCAAAAGACAGATACTAGAAAACCAAATATAGTGGTCCATGAAAAGAAGACAAAAGTAGCACTGATCCTTGAAATCACCACACTGAGTGACTACAGTGTCTTGCGTACAGAGAGACACAAAGTCATAAAATATCAGAATCTACAGGCAGAAATGAGAGCAATGTGAAAGAATGATAGCCAGACAGTTTCAATAGTGGTATGAGCAATGGGTCTTATAAAAAAGAATCTATAATCGTATTTAGATATGTTACCAATACATGTAAGCCCATACGAATTGCAGGAGGAGTCATTACTGGGCACATTGCAGGTGCTGCAAAGAGCACTTCCACCTGACATCAAAGATTGAAACAATAGTAATTTCATGAACTCTAATCATGCTTTGACTTAGGAATGGGGTCCAATCCCATTATGATATTAGAAACCCAAAAGATTTTGAGAAATTGAAAAAAGCAAGTTAACTTCCTTTTATAAACTCATCGACATCACTTCCTAAAAATACTTAAAGGTCCTTAAAGGTTTACTGCACCTTTGTAATTTCATACGTTTGTGTTGCACTAATCCTCACCATTTGTGTATATAAGATACAATATCAAACTTAAAAAAATCAACTCATCACTTGTTTAAGAGTACCTGAGTTTTTAAAAACATGTACAGTGCAATGTAATAATAATTAATAAATGTAACTATTGAATATTTTCTTTACCTTGACAATAGCATTCTAATTAGTTCAAACAACCAAATCCTAAATAAAAATTAAATTTGTTGAAGCTTTGATGATATTAATTGAAGTATAGGTTTAATAGAAACATACATTCTTTAAGCCCTGGACAGGTGCTAGTGTGCAACCTCAGTTGCCAGAGAAGTTCTTTGTACTCTATTTTGGTCTCCCTTACACCTCTCTTTGTGTCCCTAGGTACCTTTTGGGTATACCAAAACAAAACCTTTGAAAATTAGCACAATTTAACAAATGTTAATATAGAAAGCTTTTTGAAAATTTTCTTTGTTACATCATAATTATGCTCAAAGATTCTCTTTCTGAGAAGTTGTTCAATTTTGCCCACATAAAAACCTGGGCATCTTGAACATTTTGCCACATAAACAGCCCCTGATGTAAAAAAAAAAAAAAAAAAAAGAAAACAGAAAAAAAAACGTATCCTTCATTAAAAAGAAGTATTTCAGTTTCAAGAACAAACTTTCCAAACTAAGAGGTTTGCAAACTGACAATTTATATTTAATTGCATACTTAAAGCAGGAGATAGTACCTCAAGGTTTACATGTTTTAAATTTTCTAACAGGTTGGACATAGACAGCCCTTTTTATTTTGACTTTGTGAACTTATTTGACCGTCTTAGTTTTGAACTGATAAAATGATTAACTGGGAGATACAAAAGTATGATTATTGAACTGTAGAAAAGATTGGGTGTTTAAACAGGCAAATTAAAGCTGACTTACTTTTTGAAAACTACCAAATCATGAAGTAAAATATGTTTGATAAAACAGATAAAAATATGCTGACATACACAAAAAAGGAAAGAAAATTAATGAGGATTTTAAACAATATGAAAATAAACAAGTTTACTCTATGAAGGTATTTCAAAAGAACTCCCACACAGGGAAGATGTCTGATTTTGTATGCCACAATGCTACAAATGAAACAAACAAAAGCAATATCAATGATATGAATAATTTAAATGAGCTTAGTTAAGAAAGAAGAGTTCATTATGAAATCAACAATATGGAGGATGTCCCTTCCCTCAGGAGATCAGAATGGTTGGTGAGCTGCTCAGAACCACTAAAGGCTGCAAGTTCTAAACAAGCAGATCACAGGGAAGATGTAAATGGTTGCAAGCAAAGCAATAGACTCAACTATTACTCATATCAAGGGACCTCCAAGAGAGGCAGGTGGAGGGGGAAAAAGAAGTAATCACTCCTGAATATTATGACTTAGTTTTATCACACAATGGTTTTAAACTGTATAACAACAGCAGTCTACGGATGGATATTTGTGTGGATTATTGGACTGATTTTCTTCTGTCTTTGGTCACAATCTTATTAGATGTGCCGGATGTGTGATTTTCGATTGAACATTTTCATACATTTGTATTTCCCTCTTATTTGGGGATTTGGACCATAATTTACAAGAACATAAGTCCTGTTTTTTGACATTGGAGAGTGAATCAAATATACTACAAACATGTTGGGCTGGTGACAGTCGGGACTAATATCTTGTTGATATTGGTATCTGTAAAACAACAATGACACCTTTCGGCCTATATTGTGGTTGTAGTTATTGAACAATAGATATGTGTGTATGTTAGTAGTATATCATGAACATCTTTCTCTGTTGACTTTATTGGTTATATATGTGGGTATTTGGAATGGTTCACCTCTATGGTGGTGTAGGTCCTATCTCTGTTGAACTTTCATTTTTTGCTATAATTATTGACTTAATGAGGGGATATATGTGTATATCTCTCACACATTAACTATTACTTTATAGCTTTTTGCCACCCTTGGGGCTTAGCAGATTGTTTGTCTTCTGGTGTAGCATTGGTTGAAGGGTGTCCAGTCACTGGAGTTACTTATATAATTGGGTTGTGAGCTTATACATTGTGAGCTTATTGTCATGTATCTTGAGGTCATTTTGAAGGGCCTTTGTGCCGATAAAAATGATATACGGGTGTTCGGTATTCCGGATATGAATGGAACGAACACTGATGAACTAAATATTGATCCAGTTGATGGCTGCAGTATGGCTTTCAACAAATTAGGAAACAGTATGAAAACATTACGGACTAACATCTGGCACCTTAAGCTTTTTAAAGCATACCAAAGCAAGGATATTGCACCTAGAGGTCTTAGGGTAAAAATACAACCCCTTGTGGGTAAGATGGATGATTTATTATTGCAGGAATGGAGTCTTGCTCAACATCCATGTCATCTGTACGTGTGTTAAGCTCATATTATGAATGGAAAAATAGATGGTAATATTGAAGAAATAAAGAACCTGTGTGGGGATTTGAAAATGTATGAGGGTCATCCTCAATATTCTATCTGCCTTAACAGGCTCTCAAGGGAGTTAATCAGCTTTGAAAAGCAAATCAAAAAAAAGAAAGTGTGGAAGTTCAACAGATATTTGACTGACTATCAAAGGGGTAAACCCTTTGATGCCCAAAATATTATTAGGTTTCCCCAGACCAAGAAAGTCATGGGGGGGACTAATAATAAAAAAAGACCTAGGTCTATCCTTAGGAAGATGAGAAATACATATAGTAGTACATCTGCTGATGAGTCCTCAGCCACTTATACAGAATATGCCAACATACGGGATTCACCAGATCCAAAGAAACACTGTAGTCATGACCACCCTTTAGACATGGTAGGAGGAGGGATGGGAGGAAACATAAGAATAGACACAGTGGAGAGTCTACTCCAGACTCTAATGTCCCAGTAGGGAATGTGGATTATAATATTTTAAACATCTCTACTGTTGAAATTACTGATGAACAAAAACAACTTCTGAATAAAGGACTAAATTATGTTCCTGGCTTTTTTTTTTTGGATGAATCCAGTATAGTGACTGATGTACATGACTTTTGTTGTAAATTGAATTTAAGATTGTTTTTTGGTTCCCAGGATGCCTCTCAAAGATCGACTGAATTTAGGTTTCATAAATTGGAGTATATGCACCCTATGAATAAGCACATGTCTATATTTCAACAGGCAATGCTTAGGGATATTCATTTTGGATTGGGTCAATTTACTCCAATTGGTCATAATCTTTCGGTAGGGGAACGGCATGCCTTACAGCAGTTTAAGGATAATAAAAATATTGTGATATTACCAGCAGATAAGGGAGGGGCAGTAGTCATTATAAATACAGATTATTATCTGGGAGAAGGAAATGGACAGTTGTCCAACCTTCGACATTACATGAATATGCCTATTGACCCCACACCCAGTTTTAAAAGGGAAATTGATTCCTTTTTACAAAAGGCTGTCGAAGAAGGGATTAGTTCGGATTCTGTTAGATTACATCTGATGGTTTCAGATCCAAAGAAACAGGCATTATATCTTTTACCTAAAATACATAAATCCCTGACAAAACCCCCTGGTAGACCAATAGTTTCTGGTATTGGTTCATTAACAGAACCTCTTTCTGTTTTTTTGACCCAATATTTGAAGCCCCTGTTAAATATGATGCATGCTAGAATACAAGATATAACACAATTTCTTAAAATAATATCAGACACCCAATTGGAACCAAAATGGATTTTATGTACCCTAGATGTAAAGGCTTTATATACTAACATTCCCCACTGGGCAGGACTCCAGACCTTACAATACTGTTTGGATCAAGCTAATTTATATCCAGTTAGCTTTAATATGTTACTTGTTTGTATGACTGAGCATGTACTCAATAAGAATGTGTTTTATTTCCAGGGGAAATGTTTCTGGCAAGTTCAGGGTATTGCATTGGGTGCTTCATTTGCACCCATCTATGCGGACTTGTTCGTGGCGTATCTTGAGGAACAGCTGATATATGACCCCACTCATAATATCTGTATTAATGAACTTGATATTTGGAGGAGGTATCTGGATGATTGCTGGCTGGTGTGGCGAGCGGATAGGCAACACGTAGTAGAATTCATTCAGTATTTGAATGATAATAAATGGGGAATTGAGTATACTCTGAATCTGGATTCTTTCCAGATTAATTTTCATAATGTGGCAGTAATTAGAAACCCAGATAATACACTTAGAACTCAGGTGTTTACTAAGTATCCCGAATATAACAACTTACTTTTTGCCACAAGTATGAATCCGAGCTACACCATCTGCAACATCCCCAAGTCTCAGTTCTTACGTATAAAAAGGATTTGTTCCACAATGAAGGACTTCTCAAGTGGATCTTATTAATAGATTTAGAGTGAGGGGATATAAAGAACATGACATTATGTCTGCCAGTAATTGGGTTTCCAATTTGGATAGGATGCCTTTATTGGAATATAAATATAAAATACAGAGGGTGGAGTCTGAAAAACATCAGATTTGCAACTACTTTTGGGAAAAATATTAATCTTATTAGGAATGCCATCTCCAGACATTGGAATATACTCAGGGCCAATGATGTACTGCATCAGATTCTAGGTCCTAATTCTCAGTTTGCATATAGGAGAGGAAAGACACTTGGCTCACACATTTCCCATTTTGAACGTGTCAGTACAGGTGGTGCAGTTTACCATCAAATTACAGTTGCTGTGGACAGATTATTGGGTACGTTTCCCTGTGGTCATTGTTCTTCATTTCAGTATATATTTAAATCCAAACAATTTACTACTAAGAACACAAGTCGGGTTTTTGACACCAGGTTCTTTGGGAACTGTGGAACCGATTGGGTAATATATCTAGCTACTTGTATGTGCTCGGCTTTCTATATAGGCCAGACTTCACGTCCTTTGCATCTCCATATGTCAGAGCATAGGAGTGATATTCGCAATAAGCGACTTATGAATGCATTATATAGACGTTGTACTACACACAATACTGCCCAGTTCTATTTTATGTTTAATGATAAAATTCATGGTAACAGGAACATTTGATTGGGTACAATTGGACAATGAACATTTGGGCTGGCATTTGATTCCTAACAAGAAAGAGAAGTATTGGATCACTAAATTGGGGGATCTTTTTATGCCTGGGCTCAATGATCATTTGTAGAGTGTATCTTTATAGAAAGAAATATATTGGTATTGTTGACTTCACCAAATGAATTACCTTTGTTACAGGAAATGACATATCATGTAAGGTGGAGATCTCATTGGATGGACTGTATTATTTAAATGGTTTCATGAAATTAATTTGTTTTTATATCCCACTGAGGAAGGCAGTTATGCCGAAACCAGTTTGGGACCATTATATATATGACTGGGACCATTAAACAAACGTTATAGTTATCCACTTATGTGTGGTCTGTGCTTTTTACACTTTGGTGCTGGCTGTTTGTTTATGGAGATCTAACTTTAGATAATTTTTTTGTTTTTTGAAAAAGAGGCTTAAATTCATCCCGAGGAAAGAATCTGAAATGACAGATTCCCTTGTGAAACTTAAATTATTTACGAGAAAATTATATACAGCAGTTCATTTTACTGATTCTACCAATACTTCTTATATAAACTATGCAGAAAATAATGATATTTGTAGAAGAAAGAATGTTCATACAGCTTTGCAGTCCACTATTCAAGCCTTAGAGAAGGCAAGAGAAGAGAATATATACAAGTTAGCAAAAACAAAGAAAATATATTTCAAGTCCAATTTCAATTATAAAGAGAGGTAAATTAAATTCTCTATTGTACGACAAGACAATACATATTATGAAACCTGACAAGGTAGGATGCATGGTAATTGTGACGTTTTTAATATAACAGATACATAAATTAAAAAATTTAAAATTAAAAAATTAAATTCTCTATTGTACGACAAGACAGTACGACAAGACAATACATATTATGAAACCTGACAAGGTAGGATGCATGGTAATTTTGATGCTCTTAATATAACAGATACATACATTAAAAAAAAAAACTACACAGTTAGAGAGACAGGTAAGAGTCAATCAGAAAAGATATGCCACATCAATGTTCTAAAACCACAGAAAGAAGTATAAACTTTGGTGGTCAGTTTAACAGTAGAGGCTAGTGAGTCTAGTACAGAAAGGAAACTGTATTTTGTGTTTACAATTCAGATAAATGATACAGTGTCCAAGCCACAGAAGCAAGAAATAAAAGTTCTGTTACAAAACAAGGAAGCATTTTTCAAAAACTACCTGGCAGAACAAATTTGATTCAACACCATACTGAGACATTGGAAATGAAAATGCCCCACTACTGAGTAGGTAGCCATGGAATGGAGTATGTAAGAATTGCTATTGCAGTCTATATAATGGACAGGTATGTCTCAATATCCCTTCATTTACTTCACAGCTGCAGGTGTCCGTGCTGTGAATCAGCAAGCCTATGCAGATAGGCTGCTAAGGCTGCGACACCAGGCAGGTTAGTAATTATTCTACATGTATTGTTATATAAAATAAGTGAGAGAGCCTGAAAAAAAATATTGTAGCCCAATAATAAAGATATAATAAGCCCTGAATAATTCCTCTGCATGTACTGTTATATAAAATAAGTGAGAGAGCCTGAAAATGAGTGTTGTAACCCATTAATAAAGGTATAACATGTCTTGAATAAGTCCTCTGCATGCACTGTAATATCAAATAAATGAGAGAGCCTCAAGAAAAGTGTGTAATGTAATTAATAAAGGTATAATTCTTGGAGTGTGTCTGTGTCACTTATTTCGAAATATTGTTGTTCTCTTGCATTATATAAATAGCACTGTTGTATTAAGCGCTGTGAACCCTCACTTGGCCAGGCCCATATAAAGTGGATGAAGGGAGTGCCAGTAGCAGTGAAGCATATATACAGTCCTCAACTGTTGGTTAATGGCTGGCATGCATAGGTAAATCTGGCACACGGGTAGCATGTTAATGTGTTCCTCAGAAATGTCAGTGTGCTGCTAGAAATGTAGGGGGCTGTAGATAACTGATAATGTCACCTGAACACATCCAGATATGTAGATATATAAATATAAATGAAATATATAAATATGTAGCAGTAACATCTGCATCCTGGACAGTTTGTATGCCAGATACAGGTCAGGTATATAAGGAACTAGCCAAACACATTACACAACTTAATGCACGTTGCCTAGTGTAATAATACATGTAGGGGATATACACCTGCAGTCAATAGGTATGTAGTGTAAACTATAAGTACATATAAGATGTTAATGGAGGTATCTTTTTACACCCTACTGTATGTGCATAAACAATGCAATTCCACACCTCAATGGGTATGTCTAATCTCAAAACATTTGTTGGGACATATGTCCTATTGTTTTATAAATATCTGCATTTACTTTGATGCATGTGCCATGTTCATAACACCGCAATCTTGGTGGCCTGTTGCCACCAATCAATCCTGCATGATGTTGGAATGTCCACTGTTGTTCTATATATGCATGTGTTATGCTTCCTGTTCAACTGTTGGAACTCTGGTGTGTTGGGTAAATGGGAATATTACTGCATGCTGTTACAACTAATTTGGAATGCTGTTGGCTGTTACCAACCCATATCGTTATTAAATCCTACTAAACATAGAACGTATGGGAAGGCCGGTCCCAGCGGACCCACCTGTCCCACCTCAGCTGGCGATGGCACCTGGCACCAGCAGGTCCGGTGCCACGCCCGGGACCTCCTCCTCCATTGGCTCTGTGCCACCTTTGGGTGGAAGCGCTGCAGGGGATGGGGCTCATCCCCCCCATGCAAGCATGGCTGGAGGAGGGACACATATCACCCTCCGAACGGTCTGGGCTGTAGTGCGTAGGGAGATCCAGCGTTCAGTCACTGATCCTCTACGCCAGCTCGAGGCAAGAGTGGCATGACTCATGGGTGAGTCTGCCCCTCCTACGCAGCCCCCATCACAGCCACCCTCTGGGCTGTGAAGGTGCAGTGGTGGCTGTCCATGGGTGGGGATGTCAGTCCCACTGTTGCCATCTGTGGGCTCATGGGCTTGCGATTTCTAAACACCCTTCCCTGTCAATGGTGTTCACCCACCCCATGTGTCATATTCTGCCCCTGTATGCATCTTGTTTGTCTTGTCTGTATACCTCCCCAACCTAACTCCCCAAATATACCTACTTCCCGTACCCCACATTCCACTCTCACCTGAAAAAAAAAATGGGCAATCTGCTCCCACAAAAAAATTACGCCCCATACATAGCTGCCCATTTTGCACACATGTCCGCTGGACACATAAACTGAAATTTAATTGGCAGTACAACATACTTTGTTGTCCTCACCCCTCTCTCAGAGGTTGAAGGTTTCAAAATTCCCTCCAAATTCCTAGTATATGCACAGCTGTTGCTGTTAAAGAAATGGGCAGCTATAGACCTTCCCTACACCCATCCTGCACATCCCTATCTGTTTTCCCTACTGTCTTACCCTCTTTGTGCCCCTTTTTCACCACTTTCCTATCTCCCCATTTTCTTTTCTTTTAAAGAAATTAGCGCGGGGGTTAGCGGGAGTAAGCACTTTTAAGCAGCAGTTAGCGGGTTTGCGTGAGTGTGCGCATGTGTGCGCATGGCTATGTAGTGCTAAGCATCACGCAAACCTGCGCAAACCCGCTTACAACTGCTTAAAAGTACCTTAGTCACTCTGCATGTGAGGGCCCTTGTTCTGCTCATCAGCAAAATAAAACACCACTGTCAGTCTCGAACCCTGGACCTTAGACAAACTAAACTGCATGAAGTACCACTGAGCCAGAGTAGATATATAACAGGTTGTTGCTGAAATATATATATCATGCATCAGAATGAGTGAATGTGAAGGAAAGATAGGAATGCCATAACACAAAACCTGTTTTGTGGAACTTTACCAGCAGTTGTTGTGGAATTGCATTACATGACTGTGATAACAGAACCAGCCATTCTAGTAGTAAATGATGTTACAGCAGCACTTTACAACCCTCACACAGTATCATAGCAGGACAATCCCCACCCAAATATACAAAATACCTGTGTGTTCAGGGTCCAGCAAGGATGTAGGTAGGCATACTCAGTACTGGAATTGTCCAGTTTTCATGAGCATCCTGTAATAATGTCAACAAAAGAAAAAGCACAAACTGTGCAGAAGTGAGTACATTAATATCCACAGTATAGCAGTTCCCAAACAGTTCATGTGCCACATGAAAACATCTCAATAATACGTATGTATGGCAGCTAATTGTATAAGTAGAAAAGAAACTACATACTCCATGCATCTTGTGTTAGCATTTGTAAGGGTGAGTACAATTCTACACTGTCAACTGTGTGCTGGAAGTGGCAACATTCAGGTCTGAGTACAACATTCAAATCACTGGCTACACCCCTAGCAACAGTTAGAAGAAGTATACCAACCTTCTGACTTACACAACGGTGTCCACAGCAAACAAGCATGGTCCCCACTTTGGAAATCTGACAGGGCTATGCCTACCTGACTTAGCAATTTATAGCACTGGGTTGCTATGACAGTGAGTACTGCAAGTACCACACAGCAGGCTGCATGCAATTGGAAAATGGTGGCCACCAATTGTTACAGAGGCCATCACATGCACATGTGCAGATACCTATAAAAGTAGTCTGTACTTGCTGTCCACACATGCAATCATTTCATTGCAGGTACAGAGGGAGAGAGGGTGAGAGAGAGAGAGAGAGAGAGAGAGAGAGACACGCACGCATGCAGAGGCAGCAGAAAAAAAGAAAAAGATCCAAAGAAAATATATTGAAAGAAAAAGTCATATATTGAAAAAAAATAACAAAAAGAATATATTGAAAACAAAATAATATACTGAAAACAAAATATATTGAAAAAATATATTGAAAAAAAATTATATAAAAAAACAAATATATTGAAAAAGAAAATATATTGAAAAAGAACAAATATATTGAAATAAAAAATATATTGAAAAAAATATATATTGAAATAAAAAATATATTGAAAAAAATATTGAAAATTAAATAATATAGTGAAATGAAAATGTATATCGAAAAACAAATATACCTTGACAATTAATTGAAAATATACAACAAATACGAACACATACAAAGGAAAGGTATGTAACAGCTATATATTTACTGACATTTAGTAGATGTTTATGAAGAGTACTCTACATAGTTTGAATCATCCATATGTGGCAGCAGTACGTATCAATGCACAGATGCCCTGCATAACTACTGGCATGGAGAAATGAGTGTGTAGCTGTGTGCAGTGGGATGTGACTGTAACATATGTAGTTCAGCATTAAATGTCAAACATCTGATTCATGTTATCTGTGTTCTGTACAGTAGTGTGTACAATGTTTGGGTGAGTAACCCATACGGTTATGTAAACATGGATGTGACAGAGTAACAAATGCATGATAGCCATATTAACGTGTAGCTTAGTATTGGCAACAGCTGTACCAGGCTAGTATGCTAACCTAGCATTTGCAGCTATATATACACCCTCTAATATTACTGTGTGCTCACATGTGAGACCTGTTCATGTTGCAGCAATGCCCAATAGGTCAGCCGTGAGGTACACAAACTTACAACAGTGTGTAGCTTGTGTGTGTATGGCACACACATACGGAGAGATCTGTCTGTGTCAGATATATTAGCATCTGTACATGTGCATAGAGCAAGGGACATACTGCAACTGTTTGTGAAGGGTGGACATATATATGTTGTTGAAGGTTGTTATGTGCATATTTCTTTGTAGGTTGTAGTGTGTGTCAAACAAGACAGCATACAGTGCTGGTATATGAAATGTGGTGGTTAAACATTGTAGATATGATTCGTCAGGTCTGCAGTGTTTCAGCCAGTGAGGCCTGCTAAAGCTACATTGGCTGAGAACACCTTCAATGCATTCCGCACAACACTGTGCAATATTATGACATAACTGTATACCTCACAACCTTTGCATAATTGATATCCCCACCATTAAAGGTGGACTGTATATGTGCCTATATGTATGTCTATATGTACACCAATGGATGTTTATATGTATGTATATATATATATATATATATATATATATATATATATATATATATATATATATATATATACAGAGAGAGAGAGAGAGAGAGAGACAGGGTCATATTTACTGCAACAGATGCCTGGTGACAATGCCATGGACTCATGCTCAGTGTTGACACTGCATTGGCAACCCTTCTTGCCAAATCTCTGTACCCATTAACTACCACATAGGTGGTAGCTAACTTAACATCGAAGGTGTGATAAAAGACCATGGGACACAGGTGGACAGTAGTCTCCCCTCTGATGATCACAGTGCCACACTAGTCATGTCATCTGTCTACGTGGCACACGTCATCACAAAAGGTGTGTCATCCAGGGAAATATACGTCAGTGTTCCCCTCTACTCATCACACATAAAGCCCATTATAGAGTACAATACCCCATGTGGTATGTACCTCACAAGACATCTACAGCAACTGGAAATGACACAGACATACCTCACAAAGAGTAATACCGGCCTCAAACAGATGCCCTATGCAGACCATCTCACAAACCCACTACTAGACTGTGTCGCATACTGCCTACCCAGAGGTGACCTCTGCCTAACATACTAAGCTATGTCAAACTCAGAGTTGTTGGACATGCTCCACGTAAACAGATCACAAACTCTACGAGCTACACGCTCTAGGGACCCAAACCTTTTGACCACAATAAACAGCACATGCTGAAGGGATAGATTCCTATCTCAGAGACATCCCATACTCTGGAACAAACCAACTATCCATAGCAAACAAAGCTCCTAATTAGCAGTCGTCATAAATAATCCTGAAGATTGTATGGGAGATAGTGAATACACCCAGGTAATCGCCTCTGTGTCTTTGTTTGACAGGGCCACATGAAATGTAATTACCTGTGTGTCAAAGGCCAGGGTAGCATATGGCTAGACTTCTATAGGCACTAGGGCCAATAGAATCTTACCTACCTATGAAGTGATACACACCCGCATGTACTTGTTGCAATAATTGCTATGTGAGGTTGACTGAGTGTGATGGTGAATGTGTTGGTGAATGTGTCAGAGTTCGGTATATGTGTGATAGCTTAGTGGGAAACTGTTTCTGTCATGGTATTATGTGTCCTAGCTGTGATCCCAGCAAAAGATGTGTATGCAATTGCTAGGCTGAAAAAGCAGTATGCCATACGGTCTGACGTAGTCCCTTGTTGTTGACTGGGCTGCCCATTGTAGGCTAAAGCAGTACATGTATGCTTATTGAGTGTTACTGCTGGTGAATCCAACTCCTGTATGAACTGTAGTACTACCTGAAGCTGTATGCCTAAACAGCACAGTATGGTGTACGTCCACATTTATTGTAACCACTGTTTTGTGTGTTCCCTGTAGTCCTCACAGATTACATACCTCAGGCATAAGGTCTTGTAACTACTGACACACAGTACTGTAAGGTACACAGGTAAAGGTCACCTGGGTTGCCATACCTATGTGTCTGGTATGTATGTCTGATGTGTGTGTGGGTATGCCTGTACCATGGCCTCGGTCATATGTGTGTTACAGGATATAACTGCGTATCTAGCAACATGTATAGTCTAGTACAGCAGTATGCCACCTATATTAATGAATGTGCACATATGTTAGGCAAGGGTCTGCCATCAACGACTAGTGTGGTATACTGGTAATACTGTCACTGGACTTTACAATCATTGCAATGGATTACATATTTCATGATGCATTAACATGATATATACCTCCTGTGGCTAGGTGGTGCATTGTGTCGCATACAGTGTGCCATGTATTGTTGTATAGCCTTATATACTGTTTTAACTTTATTGCTGTGCAAAACATGGTTTGATATATAGAGTGTGCCAGGCACTGTCAGGCAGTTGTGGGTTGAGAACTGATATGTGGTATTGAAAGTGTGTATCTTCTGACAGCCAATAGCTTGATATATATGGCAGTTAATTGATATCTGTACTTTAGAATGTTACATGTGCCACATAACTTGCTCACACATATTGTTTCATTGTCTTCCAGGGTCATGTCCCACCATCGTAATCCCACCTATAGCACGGCGGAGGAAGAACTGATCACAGCCAGCCTGGTGCAGCACTATGCCCTGCTGTTCTCCAGAACCAGCCAGGACCAGCATGAGCGGACTGCGCTGTGGCAAGATCTTGTCCATAGGGTAAATGACATAGGCATGCATAACCGGACATATGAGCAGGTACGCCATCACAGCAGTGATTTAATTAGACATGTCCGGCAGTGTGCGTCTGATATCTGCAAACAACAGCTTGCCACAGGTGGGGGGTAGCAATCCATCCCCCCCTCACCAGAGTGGAGGAGCTGCTCCTGAGCCAGGTGGCTCCTTGCCAACAACAACCACAACAAGTAACATGTGTCATCATGGAGGCCGGAACCACCCAGCAAGTTGACATGGAGCGTGCAGGTAACATGGAATAGCTGTAGACTACTGTTACCTCTACTGGTAGAGCATGCTTATGTGAGATGTGTACTGTGTAGTTAGATGATGTCATGCCTAGTGTTGTGCAATACTAATAATTAGGAAAAGAATCTGTAGGCCTGTGACTGTCAACCATTGTACTACTGTAAGATTGCAAAAACATAGTAGCAATGCCACAGTTGTTGCCACTGACAAAGTGTCTCATATCCTTGTAGGTCCCTCTGGTGTGACAACAAGGCAGCAGACCCATGCTGGTGAGTGTGTTCTACCTTTAATATTGCTAATTAAATGTGCATGTCATAGGTGAGGTGTAGGCCATGTACATGTAACACACCTATGCATAATGCATGCTGTGCATTTTTGCTGTGAGACTATGCACACCCCAGTAATGTGGGTAGTTGCCTAAAACACATACAATACACAGAGCATCCCACAAAATTGTGGCAACTCTGTAGTGGACATTGGATAGGCAGAGTCGATACACATGCACACAACATACACAACTTTGTCATATTCAGTACATGTTAATATGCTACACATGGCGTATTCAGACAACCGCTGTAAGGTCACACTACAGTATCCCAAATGTCATCCATGCAGCACACATAATATACCTGAGGGGTAGATGCCTTACATGTGGCTGTGCGACACTCTTCAACACATAACACATTCATGTTAGGCAATGCCCCCTATTGTACATCTTACAAACCCATGTAACAACTGGCTGTGAAATGGTGAATGTAGACATGGTACTGCAGTTCTGGTACAGCATGGTATGTGCCAGTCTGGCACACATTAGTAGCCTTGAGTGACCACATGATGCTGCATGATGATGGCTCATGGTAGTACACCCCATCCAGTTACAGTGACCACAGTACTGCACATAGCATTACCTGCTATGCACCTCAATGTTGTGCATGTGCAAACATAGGCACCTATACACAATATGCATAGCAATCACCATTTGTACAAAGTGACACATATATGTCTTGTAATGCTATTGACTGTATAAGTCACATGACACACACTGTGTCTGTGTGATGTTTAATGCTGCAGTTGTGTTGTAGCATGCCATGTCATGTCTGGCACTGGCATGTCCACAATATGTCCTACACTCACCATAACCACTGTACAGTGGCTATGTTGAGCAATGGTATTCCATCAGGTATACATGCACCACTCATCCTGTGTGTATACATAGCATGTGCTAAACCTGTGTCCGCAATTATCTGCTAAAGACACAGACGCTCTAATCAGAAATGGATATCTATGTGACACACAGATGCACATCCAGCCATGGTATGTATACCTGTGAGAGATGGTGCACAGGACATTTCAGAGCTTTTAATACTTGCACAGCAATGTCATGTCCATGTACACAGTGCATTCCAGGGTGAGGCCAATCACTGAACAACAACACACATGCATCAAAGATATGTATAGTGTTATTGGCAAGGGCTGTCAACACCCGCACTGCATGCTGTTGGGAAACACATGTCCTGCATGCTGACATGTGTGATATAACTATTTGCCTTGTGATACTGTACCCCTCCATCACCCACTATTGAATATGTTCTGGATTGCTGGTGGTGTGTGTGTGTGTGTGTGTGTGTGTGTGTGTGTGTGTGTGTGTGTGTGTGTGTGTGTGTGTGTGTGTGTGTGTGTGTGTGTGTGTGTGTGTGTGTGCGTGTATGTGTGTGTGTTTTAGTGAGGAGTGCATTTGTGTGCATGTGTGCATATGTGCATGTGTTCATGTGTGCATGTGTGCATGTGTTCATGTGTTCATGTGTGCATGTGTGCATGTGTTCATGTGTTCATGTGTGCATGTGTGCATGTGTTCATGCATGCATGTGTGCATGTGTGCATGTGTTCATGTGTGCATGTGTGCATGTGTGCATGTGTGCCGACATCATGTACAGGTCATAAAGTGTGTTTCCTGTCTTCCTCTCACAGGTGCTGACTTTGGGCTGGTTCACTGCAGCAGGGAAACTGATGTCACTGAGCAAAATAGTGATACTGATGATAGGTGTGTTGAGGCACAGACATGTTTGCCAGGGTCTGTCGTTGGGCCACCAATCGACAGTAGACAAGTGTCCACCCCATCCATGCACACAGTCATACTGCCAATACATCCATCACCGATGCCCTTAGCTGAGGGACAGTGTACAGTTGGCATTGGCCAGGACAGTATGGTATCCATGGCACATGCATCCCAACACAGCAGCCATACCCAGATGTCTGGAAGGGTACCACATAGGCAGATGTCCAGGGGTTCTCGTCAGAGCACTGCTGCTTATCATGCCACTGGCAGACGTGCCACAGGTCTTACCACCTCACGCATGTTCCAGGCTGTCATGGAGGCACAGGCACATATGGAACGGTACACCAGACAGGGACTAAGGGCACAGAGGGCACATTACACTGTTGTCATTGACAGTATCTGTGACCTAGCAGTTGCCCTCCGTAATTACACCGAGGTCACTGATAGACGTTAGGGAGAGACATTAGATGTCCTCCGGAATGTCATGTCCATGTGTCAGGACAGTGCGGGATGGCTGAGTCGTCGATGTGGATGTATGCCAGCAACATCAGCAGCTGGCAGCCGCCGCAGACGTCCATCAAGTCACAGCCACTCCCATAGGGCCAGTACCAGCCCCAGCAATGTTGAGGGTGGGCTGTCCATAGAACGTCCTACAAGACCACATGCACATGGCTCTGGACAGTCCCAGCAGGGACCTGGGTCCAGTGTACATCCATCTATCTCTGACATAGAACCTGATAGTGCCAGTAGCACCCCTGCCAGGCACAGGTACCGTATCCGTGACCAGAGATGGCGATCTGTAAAGCCTGGCAGGTACAGTCTGTGGCTGTCCCACAAATACCTGTATATGGCGGCCACATGGTGGAACTGTGTGCCTGCAGACACGCACACACATAAACCACACACCCAGGGCTAACACATACCTGCACACATTACATCAACATTGGCCCATCACACACACACACACACACACACACACACACACACACACACACACACACACACACACGTCAAATGGATGGCTCACTGTAGGCCTCTGGCAAACCAACAACACACCCTGTGCATATGATGAAACCTGTGCCACCTCCTGTCATCTATAACATCGATGCGGGAACAGGCTACCATGGTGCTGATGCACAGGGTGACTTTATAGCAGTATAGCAATGTTAGCATGTTGTCAGCAGTAGAGTGTAATGATATGCTTGAAGGTGTAGCTGAGCAGGCATGATGCATTAAAGCTATGATTGTCAATGTAGTATTGTTTACACCAGGGTTAGTTCCAATAGTGTATTGTCCGCCCACGTGCCACTTGGCTGATGTGTGTAGTATTGGCAGCATGTGTTCGAGAGAGGACAGTATGTGTGGGAAGTGTGTAGCACAGATTTGCAGGTGTACATTTGTGAATATGGTGGAGATGCACTGTCTGCAGGTACGTGCATAGTGGACACATGGCCAGGGTGACATGCCCTGTATTACACAGTGTTAACACTCCATAGTTTCTATTGGTGGTCAGTATGCATTGTACTACACACATTTCGGAACCTGACTACACATGTGTGTATGACATGGTCTGACACTGTGCTGTGGGTGATACTGTTACTATCTGTCATTGTTTTGCATTTTGGTAGTATACATAACTTCAACAGCCTGACCATAACCAATCGTTAGATAATGTCTTGACAACCGACACACAGATGTAGGACACACAGCAACATTTGGATCCTTCAGGTACTATACTATGCCAGTAACCAGTGTTATTCACCTGTCCCCATTACTGAGACCACTCCTGTTTGGCATATAGCTCTCTTAGGTACAAGCAATCACAGTAGGGATATGTCCGTCCATGTCTGGTAATGCATACTGTGGCCTATAATGCATTCTCCAGATGACACACACATCCTCCACAAGGGTATCATACAGACAGATGCCTGTTGTCAAACCCATGCTGTAAAGCTATAAGCCAAACTAAGCATAGTCATCCACCTTTACGGAACATATTATCCCCACAGTACCACATAGGTAGTAGCCACCAACATGATGAACAGGTACCGATGTGTACATGCAACCAAGTGCTGCGTTATCTCTCCTTTGATAATCACATTTCCAAAGTTATTTTGAAATCCCTCGGAGGATCACATAAGCATTAAGGGGTCTGCATGCATATCCACAAAGGTTGTTGTACATCTGTAATGAATAGTCATCATTGACAGGCTTTGCTGTGTTTCAACAGGTCTGACATATACCTCGGCCATAAACCCTCACTCACATATTTCAACAGAAACTGTAATGAGTGTGTGTGACATAGATGACCTAGGCCAGGGATCACTGCAGTGGCTGGCCTTGTCACAAGCATACAGATGTGACCTAAGGTCTGGGAAGCAGAAGCACAGTCTGGCAGAGATGACAGCTGTGTTCTTGGAAAAAGCAGGGTTCCCACACATGCAATAAATGAGGTAACATGTACGTATATGTATTTGCCACACAGCTAGCTCACGTGCAATGCATACTGATATGTCATACAGTAGTAAAAGCAAAACCCACAACACATTGACCAACAGTGTCACACACATACAGCACACACACTCACCAAGTACAGGATTCAAACCCCTACCTAACTACTTCATAATACTAGAGGAGTATGCATTAGCACGACGTGCGATACACATTACTGGGAGCTCTCTTTTCCACAAGTATATTTGTAGGATGGTGACATCATCAGACTTGACAGAGATTAGTTTACCACCTTTAAGGTGCTTTACTACTCTCCTAAAAGGTTGCTCTTTCCCCAGAAGACCACACACAGTTGGCAAGTGCAGGATTCAAACCCCTACCTAACTACAGAGTATGCATTAACACAGTGCACTATACACATTACTGGGAGTTCCTTTTTCCACGGGTATATTTGTAGGATGGTGACATCATCAGACTTGACAAAGATTAGTTTACCACTTTTAAGGTGTTTTACTACTCTCCTAAAAGGTTGCTCTTTCTCCAGGAGACCACACACAAACCCACACACACAGTTGTCAAGTGCAGGATTCAAACCCCTACTTAACTACTTCATAATATTAGAGGAGTATGCATTAACACGACATGCTATATACATTACTGGGAATTCTCTTTTCCACAGGTATATTTGTAGGATGGTGACATCATCAGACTTGATGAAGATTAGTTTACCACTTTTAAGGTGTTTTACTACTCTCCAAAATGGTTGCTCTTTCCCAAGGAGACCACACACAAACACACACACACTTGTCAAGTGCAGGATTGAAACCCCTACCTAATTAGTTTATGAAACCACAGGAGTACGCATTTACACGCCGCGCTATATACATTACTGTGAGCTATCTTTTCCACAGGTATATTTGTAGGATGGTGACATCACCAGACTATACAAAGTGGGTTACATTAGGTGACATTAGGTGGGCTACATTGAAGGAATGTCTAAACACTTTGGCCATGTGATCATCAAAGCGGAGTTTACTATCTACCTGTGTCCCCAGGGCCATAATGACTTTCGCCGTACATACTGGATTACCACTTATGTGGTAATTTGTGTGCACTTTGTTTTACCCAAAGGGGATGACTATGCATTTTTTGCCATTCAGCTTGAGGGCATTGTTTTGAAACCAGGTATCTGTCTCTGTAAGACACTTCTGGAGGATGTCTGTGTCAGCCGTACAGTCGATTATGGACCACAGTTACCATTCATCTACAAACCTGTTCAGCCATACACCTCCTGTGCTTGCCTGTACCTCTGAGCAGTATCTAATGAACAGGTGGGGTCCCAGGACCAAGACCTGTGGGATGCCATTTTTGACTGGCTTAGAGTTGGACATGGCACCTGCAACTTTGAAAATATGTGTCTGAAATGTGAGCCACTTGGCCACCCATCCTGTGACATAGCTGTTAATGTTCAAGCTGGTACGCTTGTCCATGATGACAGAGTGGGGAATGGTGTAGAAAGTCCTTTGTGAGGTCCAGGTGGGCTGTGTGGACTACTTTCACCTCCATCTATGTCCTTGGTAACTGTTTGAAATAAGTCAACTAGATTTGGGAGCCAGGATATGCCTTTAACAAGGCGAAGTTGTGTAGAGTCCAGTGTCTGGAGGTCTCCAATGTCTCAGTTTATGGGTTCCATGACATTTTGCTCAATAGCTCTGTAGACCAGGCTGAGTAGACATATTGGGCAATGGTTTCCAGGTTCCGTTGTGCCACCCCCTTTGTGGAGCTGAATGACTGTTAGTGTATGCCATTCTTTGGGTACATAGCCTGTGGTACACTTGAGTCTGGACAGTGAATGTAGGTGAGGGTGTAGTTCCTTATGGGCCTAGTGTAAGACATAGCCGAGGACACCATCCAGTCACATTGATGCTGTGTTCTTACCTTTGGTGAAGGCTGTCTTTACCTGCATGTCCATGACGTCTGGGGCTCTACATCTTTCTGTGATGGACACAGGCCCTTTTGGGGGGGGGGTTACACTGAACTTGTCCCCCTGGATGTGGGCAATGAAAGTTGGTTTGGTGTATTTCTTTCCTTTTTTCAGTAGCTGACAGCATATTTGGAAGTTGACACCTACATGTCTGGTATAGCTTCCGAAGGCTTTGTGGTTGTTATTCTTGCATTCCTTGAGTATTTGTCTTTAGAAACTGTCCTTGGATTATTTTATGAGCGATCATTATTTCTTCCTGATAATGATCAGTGATGCCTTTCCTTTAGTGAAGTTGGATCTAGCATGTGTTCGTTTCCTCCTTCTGTTGTCTAGCTTATTTATGGCCAACAACCACCTTATTGTTGTCCTATTTATGGAGGAGTGCATCTTGGTTTTATTTGTGATGTCTCATTCCATGCATCCCTGTAGATGCTCATAGGATGCACTTGTAAATGATTCTGCAGATTGTATACCATTATCCTATAGCAAGAGGTCTTCGGAATGTTCCACTTTGGTCTTGGGAAGTGTGCAGTTTGCTTTTGCAAATGTCTTCACAGTGGTTTCATTGACTGGGTGGGTGGGGGGGGGCAGGATGTTGATGTCCAGTGTGATTACTTAATGATCTGATATTACCAGCGAGGGGTTTATCTCTGTTGTGGAACACTGGTACCCCATGTTGGTGATGATCATGTCCAGTATGTTGTCACCTCTAGTGGGCATGATGACCAGCTGTTCCAGGGTGTTAGAGTTTTTAAACTCTAGGAAACATTGTGCAAAGGACATTGTACATGAGTAATTCCACCACTCAATGTTTGGGTAGTTATAATCTCCTCATATAATGGTGTTTGATAGGACCGTTATATTTGCCACTGATCTCCGGAATACTGAGTGAGGTTCCCAAGACAAGGTACGTGATCTGTAGCAGGCTACAATCTGATGGGCAGCTTTTCCCAATGTTAGTTGCACTTGCATGGTCTCCAAGGCCTCATGCTGTGCCACTAACCTGAAGGTGTGGGTATCCATAAGGTAAATGGGTACACCCCTTCCTTTTGTATTTCACTCATGGTTTTGGGTCTGAAGATCAGAGGGATTGTGAGTGTTTTACATGGAGCATATCCAACAGCTCTGTGTTTGACATAGCTTTGTATGTTAGGCAGTGAACACCTCTGAGTAGGCGATATGCAAGGGAGTATGGATGGAGCATTTTGCAATGGTCTGTGTATGGCATGTATTTCAGGCCACTAATGCTCTTTGTGAGGTATTGCTGCTGGCTTTCCAGTTGTTGTAGTTGTCTTGTGAGGTACATAGCAACAGTGGTGTTGTACTCTATTATAGTTCTAGTGAGTGATGAGTAGAGGGGAACAATGTCCTCTTCTATTCTGCATGAGACACATTTTGTGATGAGGTGTGCCACATAGGAGGGTTTCCTGACTACTGTGGGAATGTGATTATCACAGTTGTATCCACTGTCCACCTGTGACCCAGGGTCTCTTGTCACACTTTCAGTGTGAAGTATACTACCACCTATGTTGTAGTTCTTGGCTACAGAGTTTTTAACAAAGGGGATGACAATGCACCTTTTGGCATTGAGCTAGAGCCACTGGCTTTGACAACAGCCATCTGTCTCAGTGAGGCCCTTTTGTAGGATGTCCACATCTTTCGTGTTTACAATTATGGCTCCTAGTTTGCAGTCCTTTGGAAACTTCAGTAGCCACAGACCTTCCATGTTAATGTTTACTTCAGGGAAGTAGATACTACACAGCCTGGGAAGTTATCTAGTCCCATGGCTGCTGTGATACTGGCTTTGGAGAGTGTTTTTTACCTGTGCAGCCATGATGACAGCAACTTTGCAGTCTTCCATTATAGAGATGTGCTCTTTCATGGGTGAGAGGGGGGTAAAGTTAACACTGATTCTGTCTGCCAGGATGTTGGCAATATCAGTTGGCTCTGTACATTTAGTGCCATTGAGCTGTAACTCAGAACAGATCTGAGTGTAACCATGACATGGACCTGTCTGTTGGGCAGAGATCTCCTGAGTAGACAGTATGCAACAGAGTACAGATTGGGTTACATTCAGTCTTGCTGCATGGGGCAACTATTTGAGGCCAGTAATCCTCTTGTTAAGGTACTTCATTGGTCTTTCTAGCTGCTGAACGTGCCTAGTCAGATTCATCGCAAGTGTGTTGCGGTACTCTCTGACAGGTCTGATGACTGCTGAGTAATGGGAACCTCCGTTGACCTACATGCACAGACCTTAGCAGTTTGTGTGAACACATAGCATGATTTTCCGACCACTTTGTGAATGTGTTTCTGGAAGTAGAGATGTCTATCCACATTTGTCCATATATCCCTTATTATCACATCTGTATTTAGCCTAAGTGTGTATGCATGCCCAGTATGACCTTTCTGTATGTTGCTGCCTGACATTTGCTTCGTTTCTTTAAGTATGTGAGCATGCCCAGTATGACCTTTCAGTGTGATGCTGAATGAAATCCACTACATTTGTTGGAGTGTGTGAGCACACCCGGTATAGACATTTATACTATATGTGTATGGTAAATCAAGTTGTATTTTTACAGCAGGGCTCACCTTTGTGTCATAGATCAACAGGGATCATGCTGTGCCTGCAGGGCTTCCATGAGACACTTTGCATAGACTTATCAACATTTCTACATACAGTGGGGACAGCTATTCTTTGTACATTTCTATCCGGGGGAACACCTGATTGTTACTGTGGGTGTACATAGGATGTGGGTTTCACCTGACACTTATACGCATTTGCTATGCCTGCACTGCTATGTACAGGACAGCATTTCAGTCTGTACTGTTGCCTATCGTACTGGCTTGAGGCATACTACTGTACTACAGATCTTAGCGTCTAATGTCACGTATATTAGCTTGTGACTTCATAGCCTACACAACCCACATCATACCGCCTGGCCTGATGTTCTCTGTCTGCATAGGTGTGTGGGGGAGGTTACCCATTTGCCTCTTGAGGGGCATGATACAGCATTTCTTTGTGTTTGTATTAGTGTACAATTGTCCTGCTGTGTCGGTGCCACTGAAATGTTATCATGGCTTAGTGGTTCAGTACTGTGACTATAATGCACACTATCCTGTGTTCGAGCCCTGTCACCGCTTTTTATTTTCATGCTGGGCAGACCAGACTGATAAAGGAACAGTAAAGCAGATATGAGCATGTTTAACTGACTTTGCCCGACCTTGCCCAACATTGCACGAGCAATTTTGTTTACATATACTAGATATTGGTAAAAGCTGCTTAGCACTGCTTTATATTGCTTAAAACATGGCAATCATGCCTCAGGTGGTGCTGCAGGGCTCCCTATGTCGGATCCACATACTACACTCCCTATACATGTTTGGAAACAGGTAGTGTCAAATTAGGCATCCCTTTTATTTTATGTGCAAGTCAGAGAGAGGTATCATTTCCAGGGTTCCTACTGAGCCAGTGTATGTGCTATGCGTTGCCTCTTTGCCAAGGCAAAGGCATACTGGGCACGCCTCCTTCTGCCTACTGGGGCAGGCTCAGGTTGTTCCTCTTCCGAGTCACGCTGTGCCTGTGCAGGCCTTGGCAATGTTGGGGAGCTGTTTGGCCCTGCCCCATGCTGTTCCTGCTGCAGCTGTTTTTGCAGGATCATATTGTGTAGTATGGCACATACCATGACAATTTGGGTACATGTAGTTGGTGAGTACTGCAAAGTTCCACCAGATGTGTCCAGGCACCGGAACCATGACTTGAGCATCCCAAACACATGCTCGATTACATTTCATTTTTGTGCGTGTGCCTCATTATGGAGTTCTTGTTCAGGTGTGTGTGCATTTCTGATGGGTGTCATCAGCCACGGCTCCAGTGCGTATCCAGCATCCCCCACTAGGTGATCATCAGAGATGCCCCCATTGGCAAATGTCTGGTACAGCTGTGACAGATGCCAGGTATGGGAATTGTGGTAGCTTCCAGGGCAGCCAGCACACATATTCAGTATTATGCCCTGGGTATCACACACGACCTGGCAGTTGATGGAGTGGAAGCCCTTGCGGTTGATGTAGGCCCTACCCAGCTCACCAGCTGGTGCTTTGATGTGTATGTGCGTGCAGTCAATTGCACCCACTAGCTCAGGGTATTCCGCTATTTGATGGAAGAGATGCATATTGCTGGCCAATACCTCACGGGAATTGGGGAAATATACATGATCACCGACATGTGCTGACATGGCATTCAGGAACTGGTGCAGTACCCTGGATGCTGATGCCTGTGAAATCCCCATCATTTCACCAGTTGGTCTCTGTAAGGTACCTGTTGCTAGTATTCTTAGGCCAACACATACTTTGGTTGGGTTCCCCTCTGTTGGTTCTGTGTGTGAGGTGTGGCCTGCACAGCTCAACAATTTGCTGCAGGAGCTCTCTGTCCACTCTATAGTGCTCCACTATCTCCAGCTCATGTAGCCCCTGATAGGTTACCCTGGGTCTGTACACTATTCTCCGTCTCCTCACTGTGGGTTGCTCAGCAGCATTCACAATGGCACCACCCTCAACATCTTGCACATGTTGCCTTATAACAGCAATGGCAGCCCTTAACATTTTTTTGTCTCAGTTAAGCTTTTTAAGTTTTCACTTCTCTTTGTTGACTGCAGTGTTTCAGTGTTTCTAAGAAAAGCATGGGGGATGTTGTTTGCAGAGTTTTAAGTGATGGGCTGGGCTGGGCTAGTGTACTGCTTATGTAATTGGCTGATTCTGATTGATTTTACCTGGCAGCTCTGCTAGTTCTCCTTGGTTAACTTCCTACTACTTCTTTTCCTTCCTTTTCCCTTTCTGTTTCCACAAGGGGCAGCACTGCACAAACAATTGCAAACATGCGCACATGAGTGCACACACACACACACACACACAGGCTTACACAGGCTTAGATGGGTGCACACACGTGCACACAGGCTTATACAAGCTTACACAGGCTTAGGCGGGTACACATTCATGTATATAGGATTAGACAGCCTTACACAGGCTTACACGGGCACACACATGTGCACACAGGCTTAGACAGGTTTACACGCGAGCACACGTGCGCACACAGTGTAAGCAGCTTTGCAAGAAACTTTAGTGATAGCCATGGCGTACACCTTCGGTTTCTGGGGTTCATTTTAGACAACTGTAGACACTCCTCTTCCAGTCCTGAGTAACTCACAGCAAACACATGCCCCTCTGCTCCAATAAGCTTACAGTCTTTTTGATACATACCCCCTCATGATGTCACCTATCTTCTACTCTGTTACTCCCCTAATCCTACTCTTACACTCTAGGGACATGGTTCACATGGCAGGGAAAATTGGGATTCACTATCCTTATACTCATTTGCATAGGATTGCCTACTAATGCTTATTTACATCTCTCAGACTGAGCTTGCCCCCTTAGCAACCACTACTCAGTAGCCATGTTGTCTTCAGCCTGCCATTCACCTGCATAGCAGATGAATATTTTGAATAAAATCCTTATTTGTGGCTTTATTTTTTGTTTTTCTGGTTTTTAGTGCGTCGCACATTTGCGCGGCGCTGCGCTATGCTTAAACATCGGAGATCGAGGAAAAAAATATATTTTTTTTATTATTTTGCACAGATAAAAATGCCAATGGCCATATATTTTACCATTGGCATGCTTCTTCAATTGGATGCATCCTTTATTTGGAGCTGTCATTGCCCCGTTTTGCTATTTGCAGAATGGTGCTCAGTTGCCAACCGACTACATTTCTGCAGATAACACTACTCTTACTCGGACAGGTTAGTGTTTCCTGGATCACGAATTTACCTCATTTGCATAGCTTTCAGCAGCAGATGAGGTGATTTGCATAAACTAACACTGTCCGTGCAAGAGTCGTTTTAGGAGCTCTCTTGCATGCCCCTTCCGGCTGTTCCTCGTTCGCTCGACAGACATGTTGGCTGGCTGGAGTCTTACTCTACTCTTAGCCTCCATGTAAGCCTTCGTGAATCCAGCCCCACATGTTTAGTTTGCCTGTTTTGCTTTGGAGAATCTGCCTTATTTTCATATTTGTGCATAATAAACTGCATTATTTTCATAATGATTAAGTACATCTACCTAATGCTGTAACTCAAAAGGTAGAATACTCATTTGTAGAACATTTTATGTGGATAAAAAAGAGAGAATGCACAAATGAGTGAATAATAATTTCTGAGATTCTGTTATGGTTGAATTAAAGTTTTATATAGTGTAGATGAATAGAAGTGTCCAGGAAAACAAATGTTCAAAAAGGTGGCAGTTATAAAGATATGCAGGGTCACATTATAGCGGTTAGTGTGAATATGTGAGTGTTTGGCGATTAGAGTATCAAAGTACCTATGTTAAAAGTTAAAGTAAGGACTAAATATTAGGACACATTTAGTACTGTTTATATCTGGTGTGCCTTTTTTTCTATAGTAGTAGTGATACTGTTAGGGAAAGGATTTTAATAATGTGATGTGTGTAGGACAAAGATGACCGCCATTCTGTAGACACTGCATATCTACAGCTCTCCAGATACTCGGAATAAAAATCAACCCTGAGGTTATACTACAAGATTTTTTGTAATAATTGTTGGATATAACTATTCTACTACAATTAAACATTGCCTGAGAGGTAAAAGAACAGGAGGAAACTAATCAAATTCACAGGATTAGATCTGATTGTCTGCCTGACTCTGAACAGAGTATTAAACAAAGGAACTGTCTGACGTCTGTTTCACAATGTCAAAAGAAGAAAAAAGTATGGAAACAACAACAACTAAAACCAAATTATCAGCACTTCAGTCACCAGAAAAAGATTCAACAATCAAAAGGCAGAAGACTATAAAACAACAGGAACTTTTAAAAGCTGGAATGACAAATAAACCAGATCAACTGGCTAACATGGAAGACATTAAAGCTGCTTTGCTGCCCATTCAAGAAGCTTTGAAAGAACTATCAAACCAGGTACTTTCTTTTGGTGCCACATGCAGTCAAATTCTTGAAAGGATGGATAAATCAGAAGCTAGGATATCCGAAAATGAGGACAGAATAACATTGCTTACAAAAAAAACAGACATTCATGACATGGATATTCAATCTATGCAAAATAAGATTCTGGACTTGGAGGCAACATCCAGAAGGAACAACATAATTATTAGAGGAATTCCTGAAACTATCCAATATAATGATTTAATTTCTACCATCATACAAATACTTGAAATATTGTTCAATGACTCTGATATTGCTAAGCAAATTGTTATAGAAAGAGCCCATAGAGCTCTCAGAGAAACACAAGCCTCAAATGTTCCTAGACCGGTTTACGTCAAAATTCTCAACTACCAGGATGTAAATAAAATAATTCTAACTGTTAAAAAGAATAGAGGTTATGTTATGTGGCAAAATAATAGAGTTTCTATGGGACAGGATTTACCATTGCAAATAAGACAAGCCAGACAAGCACTAGCTCCATACTGCAAGTTCCTTATTGAAAAGAACATTACATTTCAAATGAAATACCCTAACACATTAATTTTCACAGTTGATGGATCCAAATATTCCATCTCTACAAAAAAAGAGGCAAAAGTTACCTTTTTGAAGATTTTTAAATCTCTCCCAACTTCGGAAGCTTAACTAGACCATCCAGTCTGTTTACAGCAACGTGGATACTGGGATTCCATGCTTACTATACCTCGAGGCTCCAAAATCCTTTGTTTGTTCATTTTTCTTCACCAGGCCCCTTGATAAATAATTAACTAGTCTTTTTTTGCAGTTCCAGCTCGTCCACGAAGATTTCATGAACTTTTACAGCTTCTACGAACTGTGTCCCTTCGCGAGGCAACAGGAAGTCCTTTGGATGCTGCTGAGGGTCCGCTTTCGAGGTGGTGCATCCGGAAGTCCGTCCGCGTAATGGTTCCCCCTTCGCGAACTCGAAGACAAGATTTCATGAGCAGGAAGTAGAAAAATCTCTGTGGAAGAAGGGGAAACTACTGGGATCGTAAAACGAGGCTCCGTGGACTTTTAATGTATGTTACAACTTTTATTTCTGTAAAGGGAAATGTGAATTCATTCAGGTAGGATTTAAACTGAACTAATAATGTTTTGGTTAAAATGTGTTATTTAACTGATATGGTAGAAGTAGGATAAATTTATCACAGTTATTCTATTTTCTTAGGTAGTTTGCCTGAATGTGGGTGTGCTAATAATATTGTACTGTACTGTAATATTTATTTTCCTGTCTTTAGGATGTGTTTTAATACTGTAAATGTTTAGATACAAAGGGGTTTTAATGTTGGGATAGTTAGTAGATTAAAACAAGATATTATATTCTAGCATTTCTAGGAAAATGAAGGTTATTTCTCTGATGTGGTTCTGAATGTTTTGGGAACTGTGCTATTTAGGTATCATTTTATGTATTCAAGTATAGTACCCAGTAAGCATAGTTAATGCTACTTGTATTCACCAATGTTGCTGTCATTACAATGTTAAATAAGTTAGATTAGATAAACAATGTCAGATTTAATGCTTTAAATATAGATTAAACATATAGTGAATTATCTTGAAGCCAATAACATTATTGTTTAATAGGAGTACTGTCATATATCTGTTTCGGTTGGATTTAAATAAGAGAGTTAGATATTCTAGGGTAATATAACCAATTAATAGAACTAATAATATATGTTAACTATTAGAGAGGTAGAATAGTAATTTTGAATGTAATGAAGACCATTTGTGTTAAATAAATAATATGTTCAAGAGCTGTAGATAGTTACCAGTGTTTAGTAGGGAATGTTTTGGTTAGGTTTTGTAGAGTTAGATGTAGTCATTATAGGTTTTTTGCATGTTTTTAGTGTGTTATTTTGTAAGATAAAGAACAGATGTTTAATAAGGATGTGTACCAATAAAAGTTTATACAGTGTAAAAAACCTATGTATGTCCTGGTCCAGGGGAATAGTGGATAGGCACTGGTTAGGGATGGGACGTCAAGATTGCTTCCAGACATTATACACTGTGCTAATACATTTGAATCTAGTATCGTCTTTCAATTTTAAAATATACTTAAAAGTTTTAAAAATCTTAGTATGTGGATAGTAGACTCATGGAATGTTAAAGGGTTCCAGAACTTGAAAAAAAGGAAATTATTTTTTCATTTATTCCTCCAGTCAAAGGCATGTTTTATTTTATTACAAGAAACCCATTTGACTAATGATCAATGGGCTGTCCTTAAAAATAAGAAATGGATCAGAGAGGTGGAAGCTTCGGAAGGGACAACTAATAGTGCAGGGGTGGCGATTATTATTAAAAGTCAGTACCAAGAGAAAATTCTAGATTTTAAAATGGACAAAGAGGGAAGATGGTGTTATGTGATTCTTGTATCTAAACTTTATGATAAACCGGTGATACTTCTTAATATATATGCTCCATGTACCAATCAACAACTTTTTATAACATCACTTTATTTTATCCTGAATCAATATAATAATTACTATATAATAATAGGAGGTGATTGGAACACATACCAAAACCCCAAATTAGATAAATCAAGTTCACATAGGTCCTTTAATAACCAAGCAGTGATAGCACTACAGGAACTTAAAACAGATTTTAAATTATATGATCCATTTAAATACACAAAGAATCAAATGAGTGCAAATAACTTTACATTTTATTCAAGTTGTCATAAAATGTGGTCTAGGATCGACTTTTTTCTAATTTCAGATGCACTGTTTTTTGATCCCTATATATACATACAAGCTCGACATTTGTCGGATCATTCTAGGATCACATTAACTTTCAATAAGGACACTAGTCATAAGAAACATTTTAGAGGTTATAATTGGACATTAAATCCATATCTATTGAATAAAGAAGATATAATAAAAGAAGTTTAAGAGTCCTTTAACCAACTACTAGCTAATCTTTCTGAACACCGTCATCTGTCTGACATAGAATGGGCAACAACCAAAGCACAAATTAGAGGAATTTTTCTCCAAAAGGCTACTTATTACAAGAAATTACAAGTGAGAGACATACAAGAATTGGAAACTAAAATTAAATTACTGGATCAGGATCTAATTGGGAATTATAGTAAACAAACGGAAACGGAGTTATTAAAATGTCAGAAGGACCTTTTTTTACTGCAAAACAGTAAATTATCATTTTATGAACAGAAAATGCTGGTAAAATACGCCAATCATATACAGACCCCTTCAAAGGCACTAGCGTATCATTAATCAATCAAAAATACCTTCTCAAATCTCTGAAATACACTTTAATAATAAAACATATACCAATACTGAAGACATTATGAAGACATTTGAACTAATATTTTCTCAAGTCTATGGTGAACAGCAGGAATTAAATATAAATAAGAGTAATAATGATTTTCTGCAGAAAATTATCTTTCAAGATTGGTGATGAGCTTCATATGAACTTAGTTAAAACAATTTCTTCAGAGGAGATAACTGATGCAATTAAGAAGTTGAAGCCATATAAAGCTCCGGGACCGGATGGTTTGACCACGGAATTTTATAAAACCTTTAGTGATATATTGGGGAAAATACTTTCACAGGTATTTAACTATATAACTAATAATAAAATTAATGACCCGCACTTTAATGCTTCGAAAACTATTCTTATACCGAAAGAGAATGCTGATTTACAAAACCCGGATAACTATAGACCTATTTCACTTTTGAATATAGACATGAAAATTATGACATTGATTTTGGCTAATAGATTGAAGAAGGTAATTAACCTGATAATATCAGAGGAACAAGCCGGTTTTATAAATGGCAGACAAACTACAGATAATATGTTATCACTTCATACACTGATTTCTTATGCCACTCACAGGAATTTTAATGCTTATGCACTCATAATTGACGCACAAAAAGCTTTTGATAGAGTGAACTTAGAATGTTTGTTTGATATTTTAGCATGTTTTAATATACCTCAAGAATTCATTTTAACTTTAAAAAAACTATATAATAATCCCTATACAAATCTAGTTATAAATAGGAATCTCTCAAAAAGAATTCAAATTAAGAATGGTACCCATCAAGGATGTCCGTTATCTCCTATATTATTCAATCTATATTTAGAACCATTATTTCTACATATCAAACAAAATATTTATCACAATGCTCCAATAATATATGGTACGAAAATTTCCATGGCTGCTTTTGCGGACGATCTAAATATTTACTGCACGACACCTGTTTCAGATATCAAGAAAATATTAAAAGCTGTGGAAGACTTTGCAAAAATATCGAATTACAAAATAAATTAAAAAAAAACCAAGGTATTTCCGTTAAAGATGCCTACACCCTTTTCGCTTTTACCATTGGTAGGTCAGATAAAATCCGAAGAAAAAATAAAATATTTAGGGGTTGTTTTTTCAACAGATAATAGAGACTTTTAAGTAAATAATGTTAAGCTAATTTGGGAGCAGATAGTCTCTGATTTAAAAAGATGGAATAATCTGAAATTACCAATAATGGCAAAGACCTCAATTATTAAAATTAACATACTTCCCAGAATATTATATATCTTTAGAGCTACTCAAGTTCAAATTTCTAGGAAATTCTTCAAACAACTTCATACGGAATTAGGTAGATTTGTATGGGAACCTAGAAAAGTTAGGATATCTTATGATAAATTGATGACTCCAAAAAACAGGGGTGGGTTAGAGCTACCGAATTTTGAAACATATTATTTAATAATAAATGCTAATAGAATTCTAAGAGTAGTTAACTTTGATAGGTCCAATTCTAAATGGGCACCTAAGTGGTTGATTCTGAATCATAAACATGTTGCTGGACTGGACATCAATTGTAAGGCATTACCTTTTTTAAATAAAGATACTCTTAAAATGTACGCTCTGATGGAACATATCAGAATATATATAATATCAGTACAAAGTCTGTTTAACTCACTAAATTTCTTACAATATATGATGATTTTTCAACCATTTCATAAGAACTCGAATTTGAAAATTGGTAATCAGTTGATAGATCTTAAGAAATTCCCACTTATAAGTGACTTAACCATACTTGATTTATATCCCTTTCTCGGTATCTCAATACATGACATGCTAAGAGAGATGAATCTCCCTAATTCGTATTTAATTATAATGAGACAGTTAAAGGACTTATCAATAAGCTATTTTAGTAATAGGAATTTTAAAATTAAAGAAGAAGACTTAAACATTTGCCTAAATTTATGGCAAACTCTAACACAGGACTGTAAATATATAACAGCCTCATATAGTTTGATGAAAGATGTGAAATACAATAACCAAATACTTTTATCCAAATACTGGAAGGAGAAACTGTTAACGATTGAAGATAGTAAAATTAACTTAACCTTAAAATCAGTGTCCCTTCAAAAGTTATTATTTACTCAGTTGATGATATTTAATAATGCGTATTACACGCGTCTCACTCTATATAAATTTAATTCAAAAAATTCACCTAAATGCCCATATTGTATAGATCAAACGGCTGACCTTTTACACATGTTCTGGAGCTGTAAATGTATTTTTAAACTCTGGAATTCTTTAAAATTCCAACTACAAAAAATGGGATATCAACAGTCTACACTTTCTTGGGAGTTTATGATTCTTCATATTCCGCCAATTAATTTGGATAGATCCCAAAGGATCATACTCATAAATATTTTTTTGTTAATGAAGCTGTACATAGCTACAAATTGGTTGAATCCATCCCAGACTTCATGGGAAAACTTTAAGGGTGTAGCGATAAAACCTATCTTAGCACACAAATTACTAATTAATGATCATAAGAAAAGTGTAAATAACACAAAAATATGGGAGCCAATCTTTAATATTGTCTTAGCTTAAGGTTCCAATCCACTTTTCTCTGGGAAGTACAGACTAATTATGGAGTTTACTATAGATAAGCCTTATATTGATACTAGATTTTTCTTTTTCTTTTTCTGTAATACCTATTTAGAAGTATATATTTATGTATAATGACTCTATGTAACTGTTGGAAGCATTCATGTATATATTGTAAATATGTTGTAGTATTGTATTAACATTTGGAAAAGAATAAAGAATTATTATTGAAAAAAAAAATAATGTGATGTGTAGGGTTGGAGTTAGGGTTAGCACACTTGAGTAAATTGGGCAGGCATGTGGGAGTGAATATGTGCATGCATGTGCATTGTATGTATACAGTATATATAATTTTACATAAAACTCTGGAATGACATCCATATGTTTTCTGCATCATTGCTGCAATCCAATACTGAGTGGGATGAGCTGCTGTTTGCTCATTATTTTAAAGCCTGTATTTTCCTTTGTTTGTCTTCCACAGCTAATATACTTTTCATTACTAAAATATGCTGCTTCTTAAGAACTCGCAAGGATTACATTCTTGTTAACTAGATCAAAATATGAGCATAAAGAAAAGAGATTTCTTCTCAATCAGATCTTTCTTCTGGAACAATTATCTTGCATAGCAGGGTTTGCAGAGGAATGTTATTATTTTTAACTCTCTTTTAACAATTCCCTATTTACTTTTCTACAGAAAAGTATCAAATGCATGTATGTGTATTATTATTTTTTTAATACAACATTGCTTCAATTTAATAGCAGTATTGAAGTAAACAATTTTTCATCAAAGATGAAAAAGACAACTCTCCCATAATTCTCAGTGAAATATGAACTCACTTGTATATGTACTGTGCTACAAAAATCACTGCTCCTCTGTTATGTAAACTGTAGTATGTGGTTTCCAGCATTAGTACAATGCTTAATGTAGCTAAGCTACTGTCTCCATTAAATTACAGCATACAAGAACTTTTGCAAACCTAAAAAACTTACTTGATATTAGCTGGATTAGTGATTTAAAGTTTTAACTGATAGAATGCTATCATCTGCATTAATTGCCTCTACATTTTAAATATAATATAATCTGCAATTTGTTATAATAGTCTTTGTGATATGTAATACCATCTGACTGTAACAGATACTGAACTGTTTGCATTTATATTTTCTTTCTGTATTTGATCTTTTATTAGAATAATCATACTAAATGCCTGAATACTACTGTATGCACTTAATTGCTTTTCCAAATTTTCTAATGTTATATGATGTGCTTGTCTTCCATTAGGTCAAGTCCAGCAGACTGAATGAACATGTTATCAAATAACACAAACACTAGCAAAAGCAGGCTGAGTATGAGGTTCACTAACTAAAAATAGATATAATCCAAACATGAATAGCAAAGTGAACCAAATGATGACACTGGCTCCTATAAAGACACACACGTCAATTCTAAAACCAAGAACCATTTAATATAGGTGTGAGCGTTTTCGCAGCCAAAAGTACTGCTTTATCAGACAACTTAGTAACACAAGAATGGATTTATATAAAACTCCCAACCAATAAAAAACAGTCCAGTAATTAACTTATTAATCCATAGAAAATGGGGAAAACCAAAATATAATATAAATATACATACTTACAAACACATAACTCTGTTTCCCTTCCTTAAAAAAATCACAAAGCAATAATGATAAAAAGCCTTTTAAAAAATGTCATTACTTAAAAAGACCCCTATTCTTAAGAGTGGGCTTAATGGACACTCTGTCAGTTAAACCATGTCACCTATATGCCTCCAACCAAATTATCCACCTCATTTCAGATGTTTCAGTCTGAGTCCTAATATCTCCCCCTCTCTTATTTATTCTAATGGTCTCTATAACCAAAAACCTAAATCTTTGTGTATCATTATTCAATCTCACATGCTTAGCTAATGCATTAGTGTTAGATCCTATACTAATACCATACAGATGTTCTCTCACCTGATCTGGGGGGGGGGGGTGAGAGATGCAGAAGTAAAGGAATGCACTAGTAATTCTCATAATACAAGGATACCTGTTTTATTCATGTAATGTTAGGTAGATAACCCAAATTTCTGAGAAACACTGGTAGGTTTTAACAGAGACCAGATGGCTTAGTGGTTAAAGTCTTCGCCTCCCATGCACACGGTACAAGGTTCGATCCTGACCTCTGACCAATGCCTATTTGAAGTTTGCATGTTCTCCCTGTGCCCCTGTGGGGTTTCTTCCCTGTCCGAAAAACATGTTGAGTGTGTCCATCTCAAACTCACCAATGAATGGAGCTATGGGCAGCAGCACAGACTTTACATGGTGCCCTATAGGGGGAAGAGTTGTGCAGACCAACCACTTTGGGCATCTACTTTGGTGTGCAGTGTCCTTAAGATAGGAGAACATGGATCACAAACTGCATGCCATGGCAGGGCTAGACACTTGATGGTGTAAAATATGGCTCTAGGTGATTCGGTCATGTTGACTAATGTCACCAAAAATGGGCATGGGTAGTAACCGGTGATAAGTAAGTTGAGGACCCAGCTGAATCTGACCCACACCAGGGACCCGTGCTAATGGTGTGAGGGGTATATGTGCCCCTATGTATATGTGCCCCTATTGGCCAGTGTGTACTTACCATAAAGCCCAGCAGCCCTAGCTTAATAAGCTACTGGCTGGCCAGTGTCTAGTTGCCCAGGATGCAGCTTGGAATGATACAGAGGAGGCTGGACATCCTATGTATCCAGGAGACAAGATGGAGGGCAATGTAGCAAAGCCACCTGGCTTGGGATCCAGAGTCTACTATTCAGGTGGAGAGCAGACTAGCAATGTAGGAATTGTAGTGAGAGAGAGATGAAGGCAGTAAGAGATATCATCAGAATTAATGACAGACTCATGGCAGTCAGAGTAATGATAGGGCAGTATACATAATATCAGCCTATGCACCACAGCAGGGTTGTGATAGTGATGAAAATAGTGCATTCTGACAGCAGTTGTAGGACCTACTAGATAAAGCAGGACAACATGAATTGGTGTTAATAATGAGTGACTTGAATGCACATATCGGGAAAGACGGAACAGGATATGAGGACTGCCTGGGTCCACATGGGTGGGGCAACAGGAATAAAGAAGGAGAAGCCATTCTAGACTTCTGTCTGGTAAATAGCTTGATTGTAGCCAACACATGGTTCAGAAAGAGAGACAGTCACAAGATCACATACAAGAGTAGTCAACATGCAACTCAGGTAGACTTCCTCCTAGTAAGGATAAGGCACTGTGACAGAATCCATGATTGCAAGTCATCACCAGTGAAACAGTCGGCCCACACCATAAACCACTAGTTGCCACAATCAGCTGCAAGCAGTGATCAGAGAAGGCTCTAAGGTCAACAGACACCAGGCTGAAGACAGAAAGTACAACAGTTCAAGAAATCACTCAGGGCTCTAGCACCCCAAAAAAGAGAAGGAAATAGGTGGAGTTGAAGAAGAATGGCAGCACCTAAAAACAGCATGTGTTAGGACTACAGAAAGATATGTGGCTGAGCCAGGTATGGAAATAAGGTACATAAGGAAAGCTGGTGGTGGAATGCAGAAGTCCTGGAAGTCATCAAAAGAAAAAAAGACTGCAGGAAGAAGTGGGAGATAGAAAAGACTGACCAGGCTAGGAAGGACTACTGGTTGCCTAACAAAGAAGCTAAGAAAGAAGTTGCAATAGCAAAGAATAGGGCATTGGAGGTACTGTACCAACTTCTGGAAAGTGCCTCAGAAAGGAGCACAAAGAAACTATATCAGGTTGCAAGGCAAAGACAGAAAAATAAAGAAGATAGTCAGAAACCCTTCATAAGGGATGCCAGCAACAAGCTGCTCACCAGCCCAGAGGACATCAAATGCAGATGGAAGGAGTATTTCTAGCAGCTTCTGAATGAAGAAAACCCCACAAAAGCTGTACTGCCCCAGAAAGAGCCTTGGATTTGAGAAGAAGAGAGGTTCACCCTAGGAGAAGTAAGAACAGCACTAAGGAAGATGAAGTCAGGGAAAGCAGCAGGCTCAGATGAGGTCACAGCAGATATGATAAAGATGTTGGGTGAGATAGGGGAGAAATTGCTCTTGAGGCTACTAATAGCAGTGTGGAGAGAAAAGCTTATCCCAGATGAATGGAGAATAAGCATACTTGTGCCAGTGTACAAGAACAAAGGGACTTCCATGACAGGCATCAAACTCCTATCACATTGCATGAAAGTTCTAGAGAGGGTGATTGATAAACGGATATGCAGAGTAGTAGAATGTAAGATGGGAGATGAGCAGTTTGGATTCAGATCAGGATGTAGCACAAGTGACCTGATGTTTGCATTGAGACAGATACTTGAGAAGAAGCTAGAGATGAGGAGAGAGTCCAACTGGGCATTCCTAGACTTGGAGAAAGCATATGACAAGGTCCCAAGAAAGCTGATATGGACAGTACTGCAGTGGTTTGAAGTCCTTGAAACATTGTTAGAATAAGTGCAGGCTATGTACAAGGACCCAATGACTCAAGTACGAACAGTGTTTAGCCTCACAGAGGGGTTCCCAGTGGGTGTGAGTGTACATCAGGGTTCAGCTCCGAGCCCACTGTTGTTCATACTGGTATTGAACTACATTAGCAAACAGGCTGAAGGGGATGGATAAGAAAGCTGCTGTATGCAGACAATGTGGCAGTACAGGCAGACTCTGAGCTAGAACTTCAGCAAAGGATAGGAGAATGGAATGCAAATCTGAAGGCACATGGGAAGAAACTAAGCGCAGATAAGATGGTGGTAATGGCAGCAAATTAGGGAAATCAGAAGAAGTTGAGAATAGCGGTAGAAGGGAAGATAGTGGAACAGGTAAGCAGCTTCAAGTATCTGGGAGGAGTAGTTGAGGAGAAGGGTAGTCTGAATGAAGAGGTCAAAGCTAGAATCAGAGTATCAGATGTAGTCTATGACAGAAGAATGCCAAAGAAGCTGAAAAGTAAGGTGTACAAGACAGTGGTGCGACCAGTACTACTATATGGAACAGAAACCTGGGCAGTAATGGCAGAACAGCTGAAGAAGCTAGAGGTGATGGAAATGAAGTGCCTGAGAAAGGTGATAGAATGCACACTGTGGGACAGATGAAAAAATGAGGAAATAAGAGCAGAAGCCAAAGTAGCTCCAATTGCAGAAAAGATCAAAGAGAACAGATTACAGTGGTTTGGACACATGTAGAAAAGTAGAAGACAATCTGGTGAGGAAGATTTGGGACAGACAGGAAGAAGGTAAGAGGAAGCGAGGAAGTCCAGCAAAGAGGTGGATGGATTGTGTGAAAGAAGATCTGTGGCAGTCAGGCATGAATGTTGAAGAAGGCAGGATTGTGGCACTGAATTGAGAGAAGCTGGTGACAGTTAACACGATACCCTGACCCCATGTAGAAAAATGGGTAAATGGGGGCTAATGATGACTGGCAGCTTTTAACAGTGTACCCTGAAGTTAGGTCCATTGTGGGTGAGAGAGACCACATTTTTTGTATAAGAATAAAAAGTCATTGAAAAGGATGTTATGCTATCCCAGGATTGGATGGTGTGCAATGTGGCACATCGTCATGCTCCAGTTGCAGATTTTGTGAGTTTATAAAATCAACTAACAGTTTTTCACATCCAGACACAGGTAAGAAGTATAGCTTTAAGGTGAAAGCTAATTGTAATACCTTAGTTTATCTAGCACACTGTGTAGTATGTTGATCATTTTACGTAAGTAAAACTGATAGAGTGAGAGAACATTTGTATGGTATTGTATGGTATTATTATAGTGTCTAACACCAACATGTTAGCTAAGCATGTGAAATTGAATAATGATACACATAGATTTAGATTATTGGTTATAGAGACTGTGACAATAGGGAAGAGATGGACGAAGGCTGCCAGCCTAGTCAAATAGAATTTGAGATATAATTCTGGCATTTGTAAATAAATGTAAAATACAGACATGTTTTCTTGAGTGTAAAAGAATACTGCGAAATGTGGAACTGCAAAATATGTGACAACATTGCACTCTACTGGCCCAGTGAAGCATGTTGTGACCCTTTCATGCTAGAATTAGGCTCCAGTGCGCCTGGATGAAGGTTTCATGCCCATTGTTTTAAGGCTAAAGTTTATAACCAGAGTTTACATGTGGAATGAGCTTTATTGCTCTGGTTTCTGCTAGAGTGTATATGTGAAATGCCTTTTATTGTTGTAAGTTTCTTAGCAGATGTTAGATTGCTAAATAATGCAGTTTGTGGCCTGAGAACTCAGACCAGGTGTTAAGATGATGCAATATGAATACTGGGAAAACCTAAGTGTCAAAACTGATGTAATTTGGGAGGGCCTTAGAGACATGTTTGTTAGTAATGTTCCCCACAAGAGACTGGGAGCATTTTGATCTTGATATCCAACTTATCAGCACTCTGCCTTATGCTCACATGTAAGTTTTAGCACTGTGATTTCTTGTAGGAAGAGTTAAAGCTAGTAAAGATTAATTAGGCATTTTTCTCAAGGTGTGTGTGTGTTGTGTCAGCTACTTGGGCAGAGACATGAAGCACTAGTTGGACAGAGAGGGTACTGGAGGTTTTAGCTTGCCCAGCTAGGCTGAGACCTGGGCCCTATAACTGTGCCAGTGGGGAGTCTTATTGGGGACCTGGTGGGCAAGGGAGCAACCAGACCCAGACTGACTGTGATCTCTGTGTGCACATAAGGGAATTATACTTTACTGTATGCATTAGTTATCCTTTCCTCTCTTCTATGAGATGACCTCCCTGGTGTTAGTGGTAAGGATTGAGGCTCCTTGATTGCTGGGCCAGGGCACGGCCATCACAAGTATTTGGCAGTGGTGGGATCTACTTCACATACTAATTGGCTTGTCGTGGTGTGGGTAGAGCGAATTCTTGTAGTTTATGTACAATGATCTCTAAAAATGAATTATACTCTAAAACAGCCATGCAGTGTATACTCTGAGTTCAGATCACAATTGTTTTATTTCTTTTGTTAGCTTAGTGTTAGTCAGGGTGAGCAGGCAGCATGTCATCAGAGGAGTATGGAAAGTTAAGAAGGAGCCAGCTGGTGGAGAAGTGCCAGACTAGGGGACTGGTGCATGGAAATCTGACTAAAGCAGACCTGATTGCAGCCTTGGTTACAGCTGCATCAGAAAACACCAGCCTGAGGACAATCAGACTGACAGTAGAGATACAATATCCTCGGAGAATGGACAGCTCAGCCTTTCTGCAGTGGACTTAAAAATCCAGCTGGAGCTAAAGAGACTTGAGTTGGAGGCCAGGAGTATGGAACTAGAAGCAGCCAAGAAAATGAGCAGTCTACAAGCTGAGGAAAATGAATGGCAGAGGAGGCATGAGAGGGAAATGCTGACTCTTCACCAAAGTTATGGAGGTAGTGAGGAAGGGAGTAACCAGAACCCAGAAGCACAACAGATCAGTAAATTTCTTCCACAGTTTAAAGAGGGGGATAATTTTGATAGCTTCATTCACATGTTTGAGTGGGTATGTAAACAGTATGAAGTGGACCAAGTGCTCTGGGTATGGTTCCTGACTCCCTTACTCCATGGTAAAGCTGTAACTTCTTTAGCAAAAATGCATGACACTGACTGTTTTGATTACACTGCTGTAGAAAGACAATTGTTGGAATGTTTTAAGCTGAAATGTATAGGAAAAAGTTTTGTGAGCATAGACGCAAGGCAGATGAAAATGTATGTGAATATGTTGTTGAACTGAGCACTTATTTTCATAGCTAGGTGAGTGGATGTCAGGTCCCACTTTTGAAGGGCTGGCAGACCTTTTGGTAAGGGAACAAGCCCTTAGCACTTTGCCTGAGGACATGAGGATCTGGTTAGCTGATAGGGTGCTACTTCAGAGGAGTTAGGGAAGAAGGGAGACCTATACCTAGCAAGCAGGGCAGCCCTGCATAGGTAAGGGACCCCCAGTACTGCTCATGGGACTAAAAGGAACCCATGGTGGCACAGACTGCCTCAACAGAATCCACCAGAACAGGGGAAGCCACTAGTCTAGGTACATATCCAGGAGCTAGGGTTAAATGTTTTGAATTCAACCAGTGGGGCCATGTGGCATACAGGTGTCCATGGGGAACCAAAGGTGAGGGAGCCAGTAAGTGGGAAAGACAAAATGCCAACAGTGGGTTGTCTTGAGAAAACAGGGGTATGAAACTACCATCCTGCAGATGTCCTGAGAGGGAAGGATTTGGATGAGGTAGTACTATGTATTTATGCAGTTAGAAGCAGTGAGGCTAAGAGACAAGCATGTGGGTCTGGTAGCCTGGGGGAGTCCCAGACAGACTGCATACTTGCAGCCAGGACTGCTGAGGTGGTTACTTCAGGGAGTGAGCTATGCTGTAGCAGTGAGACTGAATATGAGCCACAGCTGCTTTTTGGTACTGATGTTCCATTGGACAGGGTAACTGCAAAGATAGAGGTGAGTAGTAGTACCCAGGCTGACAGTGAGGCACCACTGTCAGAGGATGCCAGACTTCCTGTGGAAGGTGATCTGGGAAGGGTTACAAGGAGAGACTTGAGACAGGCTCAGCTCTCAGACCCTACATTGCAAGGCCTGAAGCAGGTAGCTAGGGAGGCATCTGATCCTCAAGGGAAGGGGGAATCTGTATACTGGGACAGGGTTACTATACAGAGAATGGACCCCCGAGGGAGGGCTAGAAGGTGAGAGAGTACAGCATTTGGTAGTGCCTAGAGCTTACAGTCTGGTGCTTCTAGCCATAGCCCATAATATTCCCTTTGCAAGTCATATGGGCATAATACATACAAAGAGACATATTATGCAAAACTACTATTGGCCTGGAATTTCCAGAGATATAACAGGGTACTACTGCAGGACCTGTGAGCAGTGCCAAAAGATAGGCAAGGCAGGAGACAAGGTGAGAGCTCATTTGATGCCTTTGCCTGTGATTGAAGAGCCATTTCAGAGGGTAGCTATGGATATTGTGGGTCCTCTGAGTACCCTAAGTTCCACAGGGAAAAAGTTTATCCTAGTGATTGTAAATTATGCTACACAATACCCTGAGGCAGTGGCTTTGTCCTCCATTGAGGCCGAGAAGGTGGCAAATGCTTTGCTAGAGATTTTCAGAAGGGTAGGTTTCCCAAAGGAAATACTGTCTGACAGAGGTGCCAATTTTATGTCAGACCTGCTGGCTTGTCTGTGGAAGTCCTGTGGGGTGAAGCACATGAAGACCACCCCCTTCCATCTCCAGACTAATGGTCTTGTTGAGATGTTAAACTCTACAATCAAGTCCATGCTATGGGCATTTGCAGATCAGTTTAAGAGGGAGTGGAACAAATATTTGCCCCATCTGTTGTTTTCTTACAGAGAGGTTCCCCAGGAATTCACAGGTTTTTCACCCTTTGAGTTGCTGTATGGGCATAGGGTGAGGGGACCTCTAGATTTAATTTGAGATGAGTGGGAAGGTGAGTGTGAGTCTCACAAGGAGTCTGTTGTGGCATACATCCTAACACTCAGGACAAGGCTCAGGCAACTCATGGGCCTGGCCCAGGATAACCTGGCAGAAGCCCAACACCAGAAAAAGGTGTGGTATGACAGGAATGCTCAAGCTAGAGAGTATGCTGTAGGGCAGCAGGTGATGGTTCTCATTCCTGTCAGACACAACAAGTTGCAAGCAGCTTGGGAGGGATCCTACAAGGTGGTAAGAAAGGTAAGTAATGTTAACTACATGGTGGAAGTGCTAGGCAGACGGCAGGGGCACAAACTGTACCATGTTAACATGATGAAACCTTACCATGATAGGGAGGCCCTTGTGCTGAGCATTTGCAGTGGATTGCAGGAGTCTGAGGGAGATCTTGGAACTGATCTCCTCAGTGAGGCTCGGGCTGACACCTTGGTGGAAGGTATAGCAATATCCCCGCAGCTATCTCCTACCCAATTTCAAGAAATCCAAGCAGTGTTGCAGGAGTTTGGGGGCATGTTCACCAGGAAACCAGGGAGCACCCACCTGGTGCAGCACCTTGTGGATACAGGACCCCAAAGGCCTATTAGCAGGCCCCTTATAGGGTGCCTGAGAGTCAAACAGACTCTGAGGAAGGAGGTGCAAGAGATGTTGGAACTAGGGGTGATTCAAGAGTCCAACAGTCCCTGGGCCTCACCAGTGGTGTTGGTGCCAAAGAAGGATGGCAACACCAGGTTCTGTGTGGATTACAGGAAATTAAATACTCACACAGAGCCGGGTGCTTACCCCATGCCTAGGACAGATGAGACCGTATAGCAGCTGGGTGGGGCTAAGTATCTTACAACCATTGATCTTATCAAGGGTTACTGGTAGGTGCCTTTGACTTCCAGTGCTAGACAGAAGTCAGCCTTTGTGACTCCTTTTGGCTTTTATGAGTTCACAAAGATGCACTTTGGGATGAAGAATTCCCCAGTGACTTTCCATAGGCTAGTAGATCATATCTTTGCAGGAACAGGAGAGTTTGCCCTTGCTTACATGGATGATATTGCTATCTACAGCCATTCCTGACAAGATCACCTTCAGCATGTCAGGGAGGTGCTGGGCAGACTACAGAGGGCAGGGCTGACCATTAAGCCAAGCAAATGTCAGGTGGATATGGCAGATGTTTCCTACCTAGGACATAGAGTAGGGACTAGTAAGATAAGGCCAGAACCTGCTAAAGTGGAAGCTATTCAGGCATGGCTTGCACCTGTTACCAGAAAGCAGGTGAGGGCATTCTTAGGGACAGCAGGGTACTACAGAAAGTTTGTTCCCAATTATAGTACCATAGCTGCTCCCCTCACAGACCTGACAAGGAACAACAGGCCAGATAAGGTAGTGTGGACCCCAACATGTGAACAGGCATTTCAGAAGCTTAAGGAAGCTTTGGGAGGACTTCCCTGTGTTAGCCAGTCCAGACTATAGCAAATAATTTGTTGTGCAGGTGGGTGCTTCAAACTATGGGGTGAGGGCTGTACTTAGCAAGATTTCTTCAGAGGGAGAAGAGCACCCAGTGGTTTAGCTCAGTCATAGGCTCCAACCCAGGGAGGAATGCTATGCAGTGGTAGAAAAGGAATGTCTAGCCATAGTGTGGGCACTGCAAAAACTTCAGCCTTATCTATATAGAAGAAAATTCACTGTGATGACAGATCACAACCCTCTAACATGGTTAAACAGAGCCAGTCAGCAAAATGCCAAGTTGCTAAGATGGAGCCTGGGGTTGTAAGCATATGATATGTCAGTACAGCACCACAGTGGGAGTAGCAATGCCAATGCAGATGGGCTCTCAAGACAGGGAATGGGGTGAGGTACACCCAGATAGACCCGACACTCCCAAGCGATGTTTCTCAAGGGGCACTTGAAAAACTTGCTTGAGTTCCCCGGGGGGGGGGGGCAGATGTGACAATTGGGGAGAGATGAGCAAAGGCTGCCAGCCTAGTCAAATAGAATTTGATATATAATTCCGGCATTTGTAAATAAATGTAAAATACTGGCATGTTTTCTTGAGTGTAAAAAAATACTGTGAAATGTGGAACTGCAAAATATGTGACAACATTGCACTCTACTGGCCCAGTGAAGCATGTTGTGATCCCTTCATGTTAGAATTCAGCTCCAGTGCATCTGGATGAAGGTTTCATGCCCATTGCTTTAAGGCTAAAGTTTATGACCAGAATTTACGTGTGGAAGGTGCTTTATTGCTCTAGCTGTGCCCTGGCCCAGCAATCAAGGAGCCTCAATCCTCACCACTAACACCAGGGAGGTCATCTCATAGAAGAGAGGAAAGGATAACTAATACACACAGTAAAGTACAATTTCCCTTAAGTGCACACAGAGATCACAGTCAGTCTGGGGCTGGTTGCCTTCTTGCTCACCAGGTCCCCAGTCAGACTCCCCAATGGCACAGCTATAGGGTCCAGGTCTCAGCCTAGCTGGGCAAGCTAAAACCTCCAGTACCCTCCTGTTCAACCAGTGCTTTGTGTCCCTGCCCAAGTAGCTGAAACAACACACAGACACTTTGAGATAAGTATTTATACAACTTCACAGACACTCCTGGGAAAGGCTGACACAGATTCTCCAGCTGTCCCCTTTACCCAGACCATATGGTAGTAATCCATGCCACCACCCAGGTAATAATATCAGCTACTAAAAGGCCCTTAAAAGATTGTCCAAATATTACTGTGAAATATTAATTATCCAATGGTAATGTGACTATTCAGTCTAGGCTTATTGGAAGGGCTTGGACAGTAAACTCTATAAATATATAATGTACTCTAAACCATAATTTATCTCTGCATAAACCAGCCACAGGTAGAAGGTTTTAAAAATATTTAATAATAAATAATTAAAACACAAGACAAAACTACTACACCACAGAGATATCTAAGAGTTCAGAGATCACACAGAAACTTAAAATAATACAGTAGGACAGGTCTGATTTCAAAGAAAAATACCTAATTAATCTTTACTATCTTATTCCTACAAGAAATCACAATGCTAGAAATTTACATGTGAGCTTAGGCAGAGTGCTGAGTTAGATATCCAAGATCAAAATGCTCCATGTCTCTTGTGAGAAATAGTATTTAAACATTACTAACAAACATGGCTGCTGGGATCCCTCCCAAATTACATCATGTTGACACTTAGTTTTTTCCCAGGCAAACAAACTGCATTATTTAGCAATCTAACACCTGCTCAGAAACTTACAACAACAAAAGGCATTTCACATATTCACTCTAGCAGAAACCAGAGTAATAAAGCACCTTCCATATGTAAATTCTGGTCATAAACTTTAGCCTTAAAATAATGGGGATGAAACGATCATCCAGGCGCACTGGAGCCGAATTCTAACATGAAAGGGTTACAACATGCTTCATTGGGCCAGTAGAGTGTAATGTTGTCACATATTTTGCAGTTCCACATTTCAGATTATTATTTTACACTCAAGAAAATATGTCTGCATTTTACATTTATTTACAAATGCCAGAATTATATATCAAATTCTATTTGACTAGGCTGGTAGCCTTTGCCCATATCTCCCCAATCGTCACAGAGACCATTAGCATAAATAAGAGGGGGGAGATGTTAGGACTCAGACTGAAACATCTGAAAGGAGGTGGATAATTCGATTGGAGGCATATAGGGGACATGCTTTAAATGGCAGAGTGTCCATTAAACTCACTCTTAAGAACAGGGGTCTTTTTAAGTAATGACAAATTTTTAAAAGGATTTTTATCATTATTGTTTTGTGATTTTTTTAAGGAAGGGAAACAGAGTTTATGTGTCCATAAGTATGTGTGTTTATACTATATTTTGGTTTCCCCATTTTCTATAGATTAATGAGTTAGTTACTGAACTGTTTTTATTGGCTGTGAGTTGTATTTAAACCCATTCCTGTGTTACTATGTTGTCTGATGAAGCAGTACTTTTGGCTGTGAAAACGCTTACACCTATATTAAATGGTTCTTGGTTTTATACTTGACTTGTGTGTCTTTAATGGATCCAGTGTCATTGTTTGGTTCACTTTGCTATTTGTGTTTGGTTGTTATCAAATAAATTCGAAACCTGAATTCAATAAATCCTACATGGTTCCTGAAACCATGTTTGCATTGTGCGCAACTCACACATAATAGAGTACCAATGTGTATTCTGTAAACAGCTCTATATGAAGTGTAGGGGTCTATATTAGAACACCAAACTTTCAAAATTTAGAGTGTTCTAATATTGAACCCTATTAATCGAAAATTTAAAGCATCGAACATACAGAACAATGAATTTTTTCCTAGGGAAAGAATTTGCTGTTCTAAAACACATACACACAACACAAGCACACCAAACAAACAGAAATCCACACACATACACCTAAACTCTTACACCTAACCCTACACTAAATTATACATACACCACTAACTATCCACTTACCTTAACCCAAACCCTAACCATAAGGTCTGTCACTATTGCACAGTCACCTCATCCGTATCCTAACCATAACTCACCTACCCCACCCTAACCCTCACATCCACACAATCGCACACTTACCTGACCCGTGCCCTAACCCTAACTCACCTAACCAGCCCTAACCCTCACATTCATGCAATCCCACACTTACCTGTACCCGACCTGTAACTTTCCAACACAGCGCTGAAAATACCGAAGGAACAGAAACGGACAACCAAATTCTTTCCCTAGGAAAAAATTCGGTTTTCTGTTTTTTCGATATTTTCAGCATTCTCTGAAAATGGGTCAGTATTAGAACACTCGAAATTTTTAACTTTCGGTGTTCTAATATAGACCCGTCTGTACGCCGTGCAAACCAGGTAAACATTATAGCATGCTAATTAGTGCATAAGCAGCTGAATGATATGCTAATCAACCAATTCAAGATAGGAGAGCTATTCAGCAAGCTATAACGCAATAGTGTACACTTTGTGTTGCCATTTGGCCTGTACTCCAAAACCTATTGCAATACAGCCATGAAAACTACACTGAAAAGAAAGAATGTTAAGGGTTGCTGCTGCTGTTCTTGTTTATGTGTGTGTCTGCAACAGGCTCAAATCGATGCTGTTGCTGCTGCTGATAGACCTCTGGCAAACAGGAGAAGGCTAGTTAGATCCCATTTAACTTTGCTTGGTCTGCATGAAGTGGAAATAGTAGAATACTACAGGGTGGATAGAGACATACTTCAAGAACTGTGTAACCTCTGTCGTCCTCACCTGAGAACAAGGGCAAACTGAGGGAACCAATACCTGCAGAGACCAAGGTATGTGTAGCAGTTAGAATTTTAACTACAGGAACCTTTCAGAGACCCACAGGGGACATTCTGTACTTGTCACAGGCATCAGCATCATAGAATTCTACACCAATTCCCGCATGCTATGCTACAGCATGGTGATATATATTTCCCATATGTGCCATAGTCCTATGTGACATAAAACAGAGAAGGACAAAACCCATGGGTAGCACATATAAATTAATGTTTTCCAAAGAATAATCAGGCTGTGTACCCATTGTCAACATAAAGTGCTGGAAACACAACACACTTTACACTTAGAACTGAAGTAGCATCTCCCCACCCCACTTTCTACCACAAAAGAAATGTTTTGGACAAACCCATGAATAGTGCATTGAAATATATATTATCCACAAAAAAAAACAGACTTTTGTCAGCATAAATCACTTGAAACACACTTCCCATTTCCCACAACACCTAACTTACATACAACTAGCCACAGCACACAAATTCATCTATAATTCCTCCAAATGCCAAGCCCTGGCTTCACTTCTGACTCTTTATCAACCAAACCATTCGCTAAGATCTGAAAATCAATCACTTATCCAAGTTAAGAGACCTAATCTCCCTGTAGGCCAATACCTTTACTCTTTCACTGTATCTATACTCTGGAATGCCCTTTCACCTTCTCTACGGACTATAAATAATGCCCCGTCATTCAAAAAAACACTCAATCAACATCTCTCCTTTCATTGGCTATGCCCTTGCTCCATCCCCAATTCCTCAGTCACCTGATTACTAACCTGACTTATCTCTCAGATACCCACACTCTTCTTCACTCTTCCTATTGTGCACCTCAACCTTAATCACAGCATAGTGTGCCTCACCCTGCCTCACATGGTGTGTACAAATTGTGTAAGTGCAGATTGTCATTATCTGTCTGATCTACTGAATACCTGCCAAGCACCCGAGTCTTCCATAAATGTTGCTATACATTGCCTATGTTACAATGTCACTTCTGAATCCTATATTATTCTATTGTATATTGTTAAATGCTGTTATTACTCTTGTATATTGTTAAATGATGTCATTAACATTCTAAATAATCTCTTAATTATGTACATTGTTTTTTTTTTTTTGAGCTTTTCTCCCTGGGCCTCCACTGAAAATGGGCTCATTTCGGCCCAGTGGACTTTCTTGGTTAACAAAAGCAAATAAATAATAAATAAATAATAAATGGTAAGCCTCCACCCCCCCAACACAAATTAAAAAAGCTTTGTGAAAACCCATGAATAGCACATAGTAATGTATGTTTTCCAAAAATAATAATGGGGCTGTGTGCCCATTGTCAAAATAAACCACTTGAAACATGCTTCCCATTTAGAACAGAATGGTAGGCTGCTCTTTCACAAACCTCGAGCACAAAAAACTGTCTTGATAAACAACCATTCTGTCAACATTTCTACACTCAAGACTGCAGTTCTGCCATTTATTACTAGATGACACTTATCACTGCTAAATAGTCAGGAATGCAAAGTAAAATGCCAGTCAATTTTCATTGTGCCCACCATAGTTGTGGAGGTTGACCTAAGGCATCTGAGAAGGCCAGTATCACTGTTAGCAACATATAAATCCCACTGCATTGGATGCAAAACTCAGTACCATTGTCTCCAATGCCAGGTGAAATTGCAAAAGGAAATGGTAACAGCATACTGTGCTGTAAGTAAAAGCTTCCCATCTCACAAATGTAAACCACTGCAAGAACTGTCTATGAAAATACAGAACAACCTTTATTTTTCTACTGCCTATATTAATACATTCCTAATTTAAGAATGTAAATGCACTTGAATAAGAGAAACATCCTTAGGAAAATATGTGCTTCTTTGCAGAAAAATTTCCTTCAAAGAAATATCAGTCACGGTCTTTTCCATCCCAAAAGAGTCTCCTCACTTTCAAGTTTCCAAGCTACATGGTTACATTTTTAAAGTGTAGTTTCAGCCTTATAAGCACTCTGAAGATGCAAATGAGGTATGAACTCAGAATTGCTGAATACTGAATGTTTGACTTTATATAGTACATGTAAACATAGTGTATCCTCTACACCGTTGTTAGGTGCTAAATGCTTACAGCTGAGAATGATTAGTCCAAACGAAGCAAAACATAGTAATTCACAGACACTCTTCACTGAAGTGAGTGTGTCAGTGAGAATACACTTACAACATGTGGAACTAACAGTAAGCTTTTAAACAAAACAAGACACCCCACATCTATATTTTTTGGCATAATAGCACAGTTTCCTGCCTTTATTGAAAACTGTTGTTTACTGTCATGTATTTACATCACACCTTGAAAGAAAAATGAGAGGATATGCAAAAGAGATTCCATGTCTGAAAGCAAATCATAGCTAAGGGAAGAATTCCCAGAATACAAATAGAAGAAAGAGCTGCAGTTTTGCAATCATAATCATAAATATCGTGTGATCACTCATTCTACTAAATATGTTACCTACACATGTACAATCAATTTGGAATGTTCAACTGTATGAAGTGTTTAATACTGGATATGAAATGTGAATTGCATGTATGTACATTATTTGATTGTTATTGCAAAGTTGTGTTTGTGGCAAAGAGAGATAACTCATTGCAACTGTTTTGTGTAAGTGCAATAGTCTGATGGCTCAGATCCAGATCTGTGCAATGGTTTAACCTTTGTTTTCCTTTTTTAACTTTATTTATTTACTTTTTGCCTTTACTGTGTAAGCAGTGCATGGCATAGAGCAAATGCATTTCACCGGTTAAGAAAAAAAAATTAATCATTTAATTTATTGTGCCTTTATGAGCACAAACAGGCTCAACAGCATTATACAACTGTAAATAGTACAAACTGTAGTGAGAAAATAAAGTGCCCCCTTTTTGAAGAATTGCTAGTACCTGCACGAGATATGAGTGTAACACAACTACTGATGTGCTATGGGAATGCTGACAGTATTACTCACATGTATTATTGCTTATTTTGCCAAATCCATGTTCCATGCCATCTGCACTTTCTCACTGCTGAGTAGTAAACAAACTAGTTTACCTGATTAAGGAACATTTTAGTAAGTGTGTCACAATGTCATTGCTCCCAAAACTTTGATTATAAAGGTAATATGACATACCAATAGCTATGTATGGTAGGTTTATTGAGAGAAAAGTATCATTACTGATTGCATACATATAATTTTATAAGTATAATAACTTATTAATGGCTGACAAATGAACCCCAGTTGATAATGTGTGCAAGTGGTTTAGCATGACAATGATCATTATGTAATAAAATAGAGCTGCATATCTCCATCTGAGCATAATTTACTGACAATAATCTAGGTACCTGCCATAACCCAATTATAACTGTAAAACAGAAAGTATTGTGAGGTATGTATCATAACTCATAATGTATTGTGAGGTATGTATCATAACTCCAAACACTATTACTTCCTCACCTACCTTACCTACCTGACCTTCATATTCCTAGGTCCCTTCCCCAACATACCTCTCTTGAAAAAAAAAATGATTACCTGTCCCAATATTTGCCCCATACAGAGCTCTTCCTTTTGCATATATGTCTTCTCAACACACTTGATTTGGTCCAATTGGCTGTACAACATCACTGAGTTGTTGTCACCCATGCGTGTTGTGATGACAGTCCAAATTCATCAGATTTTGTCTAGATGTGTATATTACTGCATTGAAGAAGTGGACTTCTGTGGTTTTGTCCCAATCCTCTCCTGCAAATGCCTGTGTTGCTTCCCCTTTGTTCTTCCCTCTGCTTGCATCCCCATTTCACCACTTTCCTATCAACCCCATTTTCACATGCTTAATCTGCTAAAAGTTAGAATTGCACTCAACACACATGGCCAGAAATGGCCCATAAAAAGCCTTCAATTTTTGTCCTCTGCATTTGCACAGATTTTGGCATCACACACCAGTGCTGAGTGACAGTCAATGGCTATTCACATCCTATGGCAAAACCAGTTGAGTTTTTTCCATCAGCTGCACTAGACTGGTTATCTCTGAGCAATACTGCTAACATTTGCTGCACTAGAGGAACACACACAGTTAAAGCAAAGTAAAAGCACTATTTGAAACAATCACTCTGACACTTCTTAGACTGCTGGATGTAACCAAGTACAGTTTCTACGTGGAGTGTAGACATAAATCACGTGAGTGAAGACTGTTTTTGCCCATAGCATCAAGGGTTCAATTACAGATGCATCCCACATCACTTCTTAGTGTGATGTTATATGTCTATGATATGTTTCATCACCCACATCTTAACATTTGTCACAGTTATGAATTTTCATGGAGATATAGTGAATTCTGGCCAAAAAAGAGTATATGTAGTGACATCCATCCCCACAACTATGAGATATTTATCAGACCAAGTAACTTATGATTTGCATTGAGGTCTGCAAAACAGCTTCTAGCTGTAGAAGTGTATCGAGGTAGGCATTACTGAAAGAATAATAGTAACTGTTGCTAACATGATTATTAGCTTAAATAAAAAGCTGCAAGAATGATATGAAATATAAAGGGTTAATTTATGAATAGTATAAAGTGCTGAAAAATTAAAAATAGTAAGTGTGCTGGCAAGCATATATAGCTTAGTTAGATTTTGGCATCTATGTAAAGGAGTATGTTATTGAGAAACAAAGTCTGTAAAAATAACTGTGCAGATGACAGCTGGAAGGACATCAACAAAGTAGAGACGTAACATCAAGTTTCAGTTAGTGCTGGAATACCACATTTCAGATAATGCAAGACTCAGTTTTCATGGATCATTAAACTACAAAGAACCAAGGACAAGGGGACAAAGGAAAACTGTTATACAAAAAAATAACTGTTATACATCAGACTCTGAGGAAAAAAATATTAGACTTTTTGGTATAAATATGAGTGTAACAGTAAACAAGCTTTGGGTATTTGCCATAGAGAGCTGACAGCATCTGTGTTGCATGCTTGTAGATCTAAAAAAATGTGACAGTAAAGCGTATTAACTGAAACGGTTGTCTTTGTGTATTTACTGTACTCAGTACAATACAGTAATAACACTAGTTAATTACAATAAATAGTTAAATACACTGTGACATGCATGTATGTAAATGCAAGTAACAGCAAAAAAAAAAAAAACAACAGAAGGCAGCATATACTTTTTCAATTACTAAAACAATTTCTGGAATATGCACACTTTAGTGTAGTCATTGATAGCCACCTGTCTGAAGAAGTTTGTAAATTTCTACATTCAAAAGCACTTGCAATTAAATTAATTCTAGTCTGGTGAATACCTATTGCCTATTTGTTTCTTTAGGTTTATTGTTTGTTTAATTAGCTAAAGACATCCTGGCACCATTGGTAAAAAAAAAAAAAAGAAAAAAGAAAAATCTGGATTTGAACCCTGGCTCACATGTGCTCTGAACAGGAGTCCATTGGTCTGATACCCTGTGCGGCAGAGAAAGCTAGACAACAGATGTATTTTCCACACTCTGTACTGTCCAGAGTGCTGAGAGCAGTGCATCACCGCCGTGACTGTTTTTGCAAAGGAAAGTATACTAAAGTAAAATTTTCACTGTTGTTCTTAAGCAGGAAACCCTGTTTGCTCAGCACTTAATGTCACTCAAATGGGGAAAGCAAGGCCAACAGTTATGTATATAAAAAAACTTTGGCCCAAGCATTTCAAAAGACAGACTACAGCATGAACATCATACTCGCTGCCAGCAATTTATCCCGTAACATATCTTGCAAGCCTGACACATGAAACATTAACAACAGACAGACAGATGTATTTTACAGTTAACCCCAATCAGGTCAGTAATTGTTTCTCCCTATTTGTGCACAGTTTGGAAATGAACACCAGTGGGCACTGCTACTTCACAAGTCCATGTTGATTTCCTGAAATTTGAATCATGCATAGGTTAATACTTTCCTATCATCCATGCAAATCAGCTTTTCAGTGATGTGCTTTGTAAAGAGGTGTATAGCAGGTCTCAGTCTGGTTACTGGGCTGTAATCCTCCAATACATGGAAGTGCATTCATGAATACAACAGAAAGGGAATGATGTGTTTGACTGAACACATACTTTCTGATATTCATGTGCACTCTGCCACAGTGCACTTGCAAATAAGAATCAAATCCAGATAAAAACCAGCAAGCTCTCTTCTCAAAACAATATGTGCATAGGAAATCAAAAATTGAGAGGTGATGCCACAATGAAATTTATTAAGCACTTTAAAATGGTTAAAATATTATAAAAATTATAAAAACACAAGATGAATGCTTTCGGTTTTCACCTTCATCAGATTTTTCCATATCCAATCAAAAATACAATCAAATACTAAAATTATCCAAAAGAGTTCAAGTACCAATAGGATGGCTTACGTAATGGACTAAAATTCCCATTCATGAAACTCTCAAACTCAACTACCAATCAAATGTGTTGAATGAAGGGGTGTGCCCAATCAATGTCATCTCCTCAGGTGATGCCTCTTTAAGACTGGTTTCACTGGTAACACTTCGTTTAGTCCAGGTTTTTTATCCACCCTTAAATCAGCTATCCACTTAGTCTTTTCATATTCAGTGAAGTCCTTTAAATTCCCTCTTCTCTTACTAGGATTTAGTACTTGTAACACCATAAAATGAATGAATGTTCAGGGTTAGCATTTATGTGTTTTTACAGGGCATTTGTTGGATTCTTGTTCTTTATACCTCTGACATGAACTTGTATCCATATTCTAAATGAACAATTCATTTTTCCTATATAGAACCAAACACATTGTGTGCATTTCGCTATATAAATAATGTTCTTCGCCCCAGTCTACATACATGTGGGTTCTGTACTTTTTACCTGTTGTAGGATGTTGAAAATATTCATCTGACGATATATATTGGCATGCTGTACAAAAGCTGCATTTGAAGGTGCCACATCTTTGTATATATGGGACCCTCATATTCATCTCCTTATCCATACATAGTAGCTGTTTCAGATTCTGTTTGCTTTTATAACAAAATCTGGGTGTATTCCCTACTATGTGTTTTATAGATTCATCAGCTGTTAATATACACCAATTTCTCCTTATTATATTACATACTTGTTTCACATCTTGCTTATATGCCAATGTGCATCTTATAGTGGATGAATACATATTTCTCCTTTATGTATAACTATCATTATCATTCCTCCTTTGAAAATACGGTTTACCATTTGTTATCCTTTGTTGATGTATATTGCCTAAGGCATCCTTTATTTCTTTATCCTTATATCCTCTCTGTTACATTTAGTATGGGTTGACAGTGACAGTGGACATTGGTCATGCATAATCATATCCCATTGATATTGTCAGTAACTTGTATTAATGTGGACATGCCTTCATCCCAATATGAAGACACATAACTCCATCATTGCAGTACTGTTTTCTCTTATATGAGTGCATGTGTGTGTGTGTGTGTGTGCATGTGTGTGTGTGTGTGTGTGTGTGTGTGTGTGTGTGTGTGTGTGTGTGCGTGTGTCATCTACACAACATCCTGAAAAACAGGTGCATGTCTGTCTCACTTCTGCAATATGCATTCATGACACTTTATTTGACCTAGGTTGCCAAGATATGATTGTAAATACGTTTGCAAATTGTGCTCATGCAATCACATCACAAATCTTAATTTTGCATCCAATTTACATAACAGTATATGTTACCAGCAATACTATGATGATGTCATCCTCTATAAAATACAATCTGACAGTATTAAATTCAGATGCCTGTGGTGTGCTAGCATTAAATAGTGTTTTCTCTAGCTTGTATAATTAGATAGATGGGGTTATAATCTCACAGCAGTCAACATGTGTGTGTGTGTGTGTGTGTGTGTGTGTGTGTGTGTGTGTGTGTGTGTGTGTGTGTGTGTGTGTGTGTGTGTGTGTAGACTCATGTCAGCTTAACTTCTTCTCTCTTCCTTTAACTATTAATCTGGAGACAATTTTACTCCGGGATGCAATTCCACAGCTATGTCAGACACTTCTCCCGACATCTTCTTCTCAACATATACTGATGATATCATCCTCTATAAAGTGCAGTCTGTAAGTGTTTAAATCAGGTTTTTGTGGTGGTAGTATTGCTATGTGCTCTGTTTTTAGCTTGTATAACTAGATAGATAGTGGTTCTAATCTTACAGTGGTCAACTCGTGTGTGTGTGTGTGTGTGTGTGTGTGTGTGTGTGTGTGTGTGTGTGTGTGTGTGTGTGTGTGTGTGTGTGTAGACTCAACCCTGCATAAGCTTACCTGCTCCTTTATTCCTTCAACTATCAGTCGGGAGACAATTTTACACTGGGATGTGAGATTACAGTTATGTCAGGCACTCCACCCACCATCTTCTGAGCATAAACCGATGACATCATCCTCTATAAAGTGCACTCTGACAGAGTATAAGTTACACTTTTGCAGTGGTGCTAATTGTCTTATATTGTATGGAATCCAGCTTGTATATTTAGACAGGTATGGTGTTTGAATCTGACAGCAGTCAACTGGTATGTGTGTGTGGGTTGGTGGTTTATTACAGTCATGGTATGATGTTTTGAATATATTATTATTTGACTCCCTCTCAAGAGAAACTTTTACATAGCCCCCCCAAATCCAACATCCCCTCTGTCCCTCTTTCCACATAACATCCTTTCTCTAAAACACTGAAGATGTCTTCTCAAAGATATATACCTACATTATGAAGCAGAGATCCCGTATGACCCTCTATAAGCCATGTCCAGACCACTGGATGTGTGATTGCTAATTCACCCAAGGGGTGATGCCCATGTCCCAGATGGACAGAGACAGTCTGTAATAAAATCAAAAACATATGCACATACCCCTACTATCTTCCCTCACCTAGAGAAAGCAATTTGGGTTAAATGAGATAATAATGGCTAGGCTTGTATGAGCTCTTTTCCATTAGCCTAGTAATCTCTTATAACCCTATGAACATTGCACATGTTGATGTTTTTTTCACCCACATGTGCTATGTTAAGGTGTGGCTGCACTGTATTCCTATTGCAATGTATTCAAGTCTGGGATTTGAGCTACTGTATTGATGTCTGCTGCTGTCATTTGGTTATATATTCCTTCCATAACAGCTGTGGTAATATGCTTTCTGTGGACTGGGGGCATGGGATGATGCTATGTATATTGTTGCCTTAGTAAGGCATGGGTTCTTGTAGTGGTGTATATTCACATTCTACACAGTTTTCATTCAACCATGACAGTGACACCTGCAGTTTGGCATTTGTGTGTATGTGTATACCTATCATCTAGAAATGTTATCAGTCAAACAGCAATATTACATCATAGTGATTATGTGGGCACATAGTTCTGGGTTCATCAATATGTTGTAATGCTGTTATATACACATACATATGACATTTTGAGATTCACGTGCAACCTTTGGGAAATTATTGTATGCACTATTGTGTTGCTGCTCACAAGGATTACACAGGTGTTCAACAGCATCATTATGTGACTGTCAGCATTTGTGTCATTAACTGTTCTGCATGAACATCCATATATTATGTCAAGGCCCTCACCCTCATATTTCCACAGATAAACATATAGGCATATGATGTATAACTGATGTGAAATAAGTAGAGTTGTATGACTGTGTTAAGAGTTCCACTGTGTCACATGTGATTCATACCCAGGGTTATATTTGGAGGTAATGTACAGCTTGAAGTCCAGTTGTAGGATAGGTACAGCTATAGTTTGACTGTACTGCATCAAGGATGTACCACTACATCACATCAGTATTACCACTTGGTAGTTTGCATGAACACATATGGATGTATGTTAGGATTTCATGTCAGTATAACATTTTCACTGGCAATGTCAGGGGGGTAGTGATCATGTGGCACATGTGTTGAGGTTTGGCATGTGTTTATAGAGTGTGCTCCATGTACTGCTTGGTATATGTACAATATTACAATGACAGCTTCCTGAGTCATTGACACACAACTTTGCACTGCTATCATTTCTGTGCACATGGGCATAGTTTATGAATTCTTTAGAGCCTCTTGGCTGATTTTCTGCTATTTTAAACATTTTTGTCAGTGTCTCATTGCTATTTTTCTGCTGTGCTAAATATTCTGTAGTGTTTCTCACTAAAACTAGGGTAGCTAGTAGCTGTAGCATAGTCCAGATCCAGGCCTGCTGCTTCTGGTGCTGTTTGTAGTGGTTTGTTTGTTCTGAGCACATTTTCCAGGCCATCTTGGATTGGAAGGGGCCTATCTGCACTTTTGGGAGAGAATTGTGTTTAATTGGCACCTGACTGGTAAAGGGAGGATGGTCTAGTGCTTGGAATAAGCATCCTCACTGGTCCTTTTGAATTTTGTTACATTTTTTTTTTAAGTTTTAGCTTCTGGTATTTCGAACCTGCATCTGAGCAGGTTTCTGCTTGTTTGTACCAAGCTGAAATGAGATGATCTACCAGCCATAACTCTGAGCTGAGATACCAGATGACTAGAGGCTTCTGAGCTTCCAAAAAACATAAGTTGCCTGTTTTTTTTTTGGCTTATTTATACTATTCACTGCACTTTTTTATTGCATGATGCCTACATTTATACTGTATTTATTTAGGTTTACTATCAAAACTTGGAAACTGCATCTGTCAACCAGCATGTGGTCGACTTGCAATTTCCAAGTCGGAAGAATGTCGAACCAAAATTGATCGACTACACTACAGCAAACTGGTCGTGTAGATCAAAGGTTTGACATTGTGCAGGGAGGTCATGGTTCAGTGAGGAAAAGGGAATTAGCCTGTTTCTTCACTGTAGTGCAATATCGTAGTTGGCATACGTAATGTTCAGAAGGTGTGTGGGTGCAGGGGGGCATAGCCCCCCTGCAAAATAGTAGAAATAACATACCATTGACTGTAGTGTTCAACGGTACATTAATGTGGATAGCAGGAGGTGAATAACATCACCTCCTGCTATGTCGAATACATCGAACTATGGTGGTCGATGTATTCCTTTTCACTGTGGTTTACTTTTCAGAATCCTTAGCATTTTAGGTCGACATTTTAAATGGTCGACTGAAGCAGATTCAAAATTACAGTAGTAAGCCTTTATTTATTGTGTACTAAACTACACTATTATACTGCAATTGGCCACTACACTGTGCCTGTAAAATTAAATTTTATTGCTGCTTTCATTGTTTAGTAAGCTTTTTTGTTGTTTCCACTGTTTGTTAAGTATTTATTGGTATTTTTCACTATTTTAAAGCTATCTGGTCTGTCTGCTCTGGTATTCCCGATGAGCAGTACTTAATTAACTGATTTGTTAACTGGTTAAATCATTCTTTTGAGCCACCTGGCTGATTTTTTGCTGTTTTAAGCAATTTTTTTTCAGTGTCTCACTGCTATTTTTCTTCTGTGTTAAATCTGCTGTTTCCTGTTGAAACTAGAGTAGTTAGTAGATGTAGCATAGTCCAAATCCATGCCTGCTGCTTGTGGAACTGTTTGTACTGGTTTGTTTGTTTGTTTGTTCTGAGCATGTTTTCCAGGTCATCATGGATTGGAAGGGACCTATCTGCACTTTTGTGAGAGAATTATGTTTGATTGGCACCTGACTGGTAAAGGGTGGCCAATCTAGAGACTGGATTAAGCCTCTTCATTGGTCCTTTTGAATGTTGTTATTTTTTTTCAAGTTTTAGATTCTGGTATTTAGGCCCTGAATGCTTGTTTACATGTCATGCAGCACCACACACTGCCGTGCAGTTGTGTACCAGTACCGGACAGTTAAATTCAACAAATTTTCACTTAAAATCCAGGCAGAAATATCCATTTGCTGAGCTCCTCCATGATCATTTCTGAAAAGCCATTCCTAGTGACAACAGTCTTCAATCTAGCATTATGGACAGCTGGACTACCCTTGTTGACTTGTGTCTCTTGAGGCAGCGTAGTAATTACCTCATGTACACAGACAACCCTCTACTAATAACACAGTCTAGTGTCTAGTACAGAGTGTGAGAGACATATTTACACCAAGAATCTAGAATCCATGTAATCTCTCACTCAAAACATTAACATGGTGAGGGTTGTCAACTCATCCACTACTACATATTCACATAGTACCACTTCTCATGCATATACCACTACTGATGCACATAGTATGCATCAAACAAGTAAATCCTCTCAGAAAACTTACCAAAACACCAGAGACCTCCAAAATACGTCTGCTACAGCTAATACAGTCTCCACAGCACCCATGACACATAGCAACATCAGTGTCTCACTCACCAACTCGTAAGGCTTAACACTCAAAAACCAAGTTTTCTTGTCATTGGAGACTCAATAGTGAGAGAAACAAATGTCGAACTCATCAAGCTGGACAAGGAGAAAATCACTGTCATCTGCCTGTCCAGTGCTAGGATTGACCAAATCACACATGCACTCAGTTCTCTCAGGAAGAAGTACCATTATGACTCTGTCATAGTTCATGTTGGTGTGAATGTATCTCACTGGACTATATGAAGAGAGACATGGTAGAGCTATCTGAGTATGTGTCCCAGGCAGGTATGTCCCTAGCCTTGAGCAGCATACTACCCTCATCTAGAATAATGCCACAGTATAAGCAAAAATGATTGATTTCTATAATTGGCTTAGTTTTTGGTGTCTTTCCAAGGTGGACCAGTTCCTGTCTGCCTGGGAAGCCATGGTCAATGAACCTCATTGTTTTGCCAGAGACCTGTTGCATCTGGCACCCCTGGCTTTTGGCTGCTGGCAAAGGTGCTTGCCTCCCCCATAATGCCTTTTTAGGCAAGGTCTCAAAAACAACATTACTGATGTGAAATTAACCAATCAGAACAAAATAAGGGTCATGCTGCTAAATGCTAGGAGCTTAAACCAAGAACTGCACTCCTGGAAGCACTTCTATCACTAGAAGATGTAGATGCCTGTAGAGTCACAGAAACCTGGTTTAAGGACTCAACGAGTACCCCAGCCCTGCAAGGTTACAATGCCTTCCACATCCTTAGACCACAAAATGAATGTGTGAAAACCAAAGGAGGCAGTGTTTCAATCCATATTAGAAATAAAGTCACCTTACATCTAGTTAGACTGGACAACTCCATGGAGTTACTCCAGGTCCAGGTTGTGATGGGTAAAACCACCATTCAAGTCTTAGCTAGTTATAGATCCCCCTCCATGGGTCATGGCACCCACAAAGCCTACTTAACCAAACTGAAGGCAATCCAAATTTTACCAAACACACTGGTTATCAGGGATTTCAATTATCCCACCATCAACTGGGAAACCTTCTGTAGCCCAAACTCGCTAGCACAAACGTTCCTTGACTTTGTGAATTCAAATGCCCTGGTGCAAATTGTCCATACCCAAAACAAGAGTAATAAACATTTTAGATTGTGTCCTCACCAACATGTCAAACAAGTGCACTGCTGTAACTGTTGGACCCTCATTAGTAAAAACTGACCAGAAATCAGTCATCTTCTATCTGACACTAACACTAGAATTCACAAAGGGTGAAATCAGACTAAAAAACTTCACCAAGGCAGACTATACCCTCCTAGGTGAAGGTATAAATGCATTCCAAGTCCCACCCCAAGCTGAAAGTGGTAACTATGCCAAAGCTTACACTAAAGCTCTGTACAATCACTTGCATAAGTATATAAAATTGTCTGTACCAGATAGAATCAAAGACAGAGCCCCAAGTAAAATCAAACTGTTATGGTGAACATCCAGCATCAACAAACTACAATAAATGCAAAAAATTTGCTGTCCAAAAAAACAAAGACAAGGACCCAACAATGGAAAAGCACCTTCCTCAGCCTTAACAGGCAAATAAGTCAACTTGTCAAATCCTCCAAGAACTCTTTTGAGAGAAACCTAGCAAGTACTGCCAAGGATAACCATAAGGCCTTTTACATCTACGTACATAACCTAAAGGGTAAAACTCAAGCATGAGCAGAACTTGTGGCCAATGATATCACACACACTGACTCCACAGAGATAGCAAACCTGCTAGTGGATAGGCTTGGTGAAAATTTCACTCCTTTATCCCCTCCCAACTTACAACAAACACTCCCTCAAACTCCACCCACCTTACATATCTCAATATCAGGTCCTCAAAGCCCTGTCCAAGGTAAATAACATGGTCTCTATGGGACCAGATGAAATCTCAGACTGTCTTCTAAACAGACTGAAACATGAATTAGCAGCACCACTAAGTACCCTTTTCAATCATAGCCTAATCACAAGCTTTGTTCCTGTGGAATGGAGAACAGCTACAATTATTCCCCTCCACAAAGGTGGCCTAGCAGCAGACCCAGAGATTTACAGACCCATAAGCCTGATCAACCTCATCTGTAAGGCCATGGAATGTATCATTATGGGCCTCATAAATAAAGACATAGGTGACCTCCAAACCTAAAAACATAGGTGACCTTCAAACCCTGAATCCTACCCAATTTGGCTTCATGAGGGGCAGATCTTGCCTGTTAAATCTGGTGGATTTCTTTGAAAGTGTGACCAAGGCCATTGATGAAGAAAAATTTGTGCACACAGCATACCTCGACTTGGTAAAGGCTTTGGACACAAGTCCACATTCAGGCAGTACTGATAAACTTAGCAAACTGAATGTAAATCCCTTTGTTGTAAGATGACTCCACATCAACAAGCAGACCTGTTACCAGCAGGGTGCCGCAGGGGTCAGTGTTGGGCCCCCTACTGCTCGGTATATATTTCTCAGAGTTTCAGGTCAAAACTAAAGGGTTGTGGCTGACCAGGTTTGTAGACATCTGCAAAATAGGTGCAGTCACTGAATCCCCAAATTATGTCAGTATACTCCAGGAGGATCTCACACAGATCAGCAACTGGTGTATTAGTCACAGTCTCAAACTGAATGCAAAGAAATGTATCATCATTCCCTTCAGCACAAACCATGTCCCTTCACAGTATCAAATCTAAAACAATACCCTAAGTACTCATGAAGTGAGACATGACCTGGGATCACAGGTTGACCATGACCTTAATTTTGACCACCATATATAACGCACACACTCAGGTCCCTCAACAACAGGTACAAATATGACTCTGTCATTGTACATGTGGGTGTGAATGACCTAAAATGTACCTCCCTGGACTACATGAAAAGAGACATGGAGGAGTTCTTGAATTATGTAGCCCAGGCGTGTATGACCCTAGCCCTGAGCAGCATTCTACCATCACCCAGAATGATACCACAGTATAAGCAGAAAATGATTGATTTCAACAATTGGCTACATTTCTGGTGTCATTCTAAGGTGATCCAGTTTCTGTCTGCCTGGGATGACATGACTGATGGACCTCAATGCTTTGCCAGAGATGGCCTGCATCTGTCACGTCTGGGCTTTTGGATACTGGCTAAGGCTCTTGCCACACCTATAGTGCCTTTTTAAGGCAGTGTTACAAAGACCAAATTACCACCGTAACAACTACAAACAAATGCAATCTGAGGGTCATGCTGCTTAATGCTAGAAGTATAAATCTCAAAATGCATTTGCTCAAAGTACTCCTTAAAATGGAGAACATTGACATTTGTGCTGTAACAGAGACCTGGTTCAAGGCAACAGAAAGCACCCCTGCACTACCAGGCTATAACTCATTCCACACCTTTTGGCCCCAGAAATTGGACCGAAGCTCCAAAGGTGGTGTTTCTTCCATATTCATAAAGGATGCACACAGCTCCAGACTGGTAACCCAACATAACGCATCTGAGATACTTCAGGTGCAGCTAACATTGGGTAAGACAGTGATTCAGGTCGTAACCTGCTATTGGTCCCCAACCATGTCCCAATACTCACACTCTATGTTCCTAAGTACCCTGGAGATTATTAGGGTCCAACCTAACACTCTCACACTGGGTGACTTCAACTACCCCTCCATTAACTGGGAAAACTATTCATGCACCAATATACCTGCTCAACACTTTCTGGAATTCATTAATTCCAATGCCCTGGACCAGCTCATTCTTACCTCCACTAGAAGTAGCAACATCCATGACCTGGTCATTACTAAAGTGGGCGACTATTGCTCTACACCAACAGTCAACTCCTCCCTGGTTAGATCTGACCACAAAGTAATCACCTTGGAAATCCACATTCCTCCCAACCCCCAACGCCCACAAAGGTAGCCACCATGAAAAACTTTTTCAGAGCTGACTTTTTGGCTCCTAAAAACAGAGATGGCTAACTTCACGGCACCCATGCAAATGGAGAATAGTTGCATGACTGCCGAATCGTACACCAATGCACTGTACAAACATGTACACAAATGCATGGATCTCGCCATACCCAGTAGAACCAAGATGCTCTCCTCAAAAAAACGGAAGCCAATCTGGTGGTCCCCTGCCATAAACAAATTCTACAACAGAAGGAGGACACTAATGCGGAATAAGGTGAAGTCCCAAGACTGGAAAAACTCCCTTATCTGCCTCAACAAATGGTTGAGATCCCTCATCAAATCCTCTAAAGCTAGCTATGAAAACAGAATTCAGGCAGATAGGAAAGACAACGACAAGGCCTTCTATAGTTATGCAAAGAATCTCCATGGCAATACCCAGATTTTCTCTGAGCTACTACACAATGGTACCTCCTACACCGAGCCAACAGATATTGCCAATATACTGGCCGACAGATTTAGTGCCAACTTTACCCCCCCCCCAAAGAGCCAATCACAATACCAGTAGATTTCCACACCCCCAGTATTACTGCTGCACAGGTTAAAACAGCACTGTCCAAGGCCAAGAATACAGTTTCTATGGGACCTGACAATATCCCTGGCTGTGTTCTACATGAACTACAACATGAACTGGCATCTCACCTGTGTGCCCTGTTAAATCACAACCTCACCTGAGGCTTTGTCGATTTCTGAATGGCACACTGATACAGTCATCCCTCTCCACAAGGGAGGAGCGACTACAGACCCCAGGAACTATCACCCCATTGCCTGATGAGTTTGATATGCAAAGCTATGGAACACATCATCATGGACCTAATAAACAAGGATATAGGGACTCTACAAACTTTGGATCCTCCACAGTTTGGTTTTGTGAAGGGTAGATCATGCCTGCTCAACTTGGTTGACTTCTCTGAGTCAGTCACCAGAGCTGTGGATGAAGGCAAGGTGGTTCATATAGCCTACCTTGATCTGGCCAAGGCCTTTGATTCCATTCCCCACTCAGGAATCAGAAAAACTCACTAAGCTAGACATCAACCCCTATATCACTAGGTGGGTTGCAAACTGGCTCACAGATAGAACCTACAGTGTGAAAGTAGCTGAATCCAAGTCAGACTGTCAACCAGTCATGAGTGGCATCCCACAGAGTTCGGTCCTGGGTCCTCTTCTGTTTGGTATCTACTTCTCTGAAGTCCAGACCAACATGAAGGAGCTCTGGCTGACAAAGTTTGCAGATGATTGCAAGTTGGGAGCTATTATTACCTCCCCAAATGAAATTGATATCCTACAGAAAGGCCTCAGTGAGACCAATGACTGGTGTCAGAACCATGGCCTTAAGCTCAATGCCAAAAAATGTGTCATTATCCCCTTGGGAAAAACCCAGTTCCCTTGAATTACAACATTGATGGTAGTCCACTGAATACAGAGGTCGTTATAAGAGATCTAGGAACACAGATTGACAGCAACCTCTCTTTTGACCACCACATTGCCACTGTGGTCAGAAAGTACTTCTATGTGGCACATCTCATTAATAAGGGTTTTGCATCCAGGAAGAAAGAGGTCATTGTCTCCCTCTGCTCTTCCCTCATTAACCAATCATTGAGTACAATGTCCCATTTGGCATGAACCTCACCAGACACCTGCAACAACTGGAAAGGCTGCAAACATACCTCACAAAGAGGATCCTAGGCCTTAAACACTTGTCCTTTATGGACAGACTCAAAAAACTCCAACTATTCTCTGTCTCATATCACCTACTTAGAGACAATCTCTGCTTGACTTACAAAGCCATGTCTAACCCAGCTCTGTTAGAAATGCTACATCTAAAGAAATCCCTCCGCAACACACACTCCAGATACCTCAACCTCATTACCACAATCAACAGAACATGCTGGAGGGACAGGTTCATAACCCAGAGACTGCTCATGCTATGGAATAGACTCCCCATACATGTCAAGCAGAGCACCTCACTGGACCTCTTCAAGAGAAGTCTTGATGAGTGAATGGGAAATAGAAAATTCACCCCGGGGATCACTCCAGTGGTTCTACTCAACAGAGGCTTTAGGAACTAAGGTCAGGTGGCATGATGCCAAGGTAATACTATCAGCTAGGCTTGTAAAGGCTCCAGAGCCATTAGTCTAGTACACACCTATGAACCTATATGTCTGCCATTGTAAGGAAAGCTTTCAACTTAGCTCACTTGATTAGTAAAGGCATCACCTCAAGAGCAAAAGAAGTTATAACCCCCCCTGTACTCAGCACTTATCCGGCCAATAATTGAGTATAATTCCCCATTCGGTATGTACCATACTAAGTACCCATAGCAATTAGAGAGACCACAGAGGTTTCTAAAAAAGAAGATCAAGGGCCTCTAGCATTTGCCTTACATGGACCAACTAAAATCCCTGTCACTGTACTCTGTACCATATAGACTTCTTAGGGAAGACTTTTGCCTGGCCTACAGAGCAACCCTAGACCCAAACCTAATGAACTTACTGCATATCCATAAAGCAAATGCATCTAGGGCTATCCATTCCAGGGACTTAAATATAGCCTGCAACTTAAATAGGAAATGTTGGAGGGACAGATTTATCTTCCAGCAACTGCCACATCTTTGGATCAGGCTACCAATTCATGTGAAACAGAGCACCTCTATGACACTGTTCAAGAGGAATCTGGATCAGTGACTGGGGCACCATAAATTATCAAGGATAGTACCTACACCCCTTCTGTACATGGACAGTCATCACTAAATGCAGTTGTGGGTATTGACAAGTACTTCTATGGTATTACATTGGGTTGAAATGGCTAAGCTTAAAATGACCTCTGGGTTGATAGCATAGTAATATCCTATGATCCTATGATCCTATGATTGCCATCAGTCTCATATACTGCAGTACCATTCATTATCATGGATCAATTCTTAATTAACACAGCAATTTCAGATAGCTCAGACAATATCTGTTGCTATTGAGTATGGCAGATGCATGGGATACCCAGCTGTGTGTAAGGAATCTACTCATAATAGTGTGGTGTTTGTATGTGTTGTTATCTGTATGGTCAGTAACTATATCAGGGGGGGATGCTTTAGTCAAGTGTATCATATTTGGCACAATGAGCTCCCACATCTGATAGGCCATACAGAAATATTCTCTGTGACGCATACCCATTAGGATTTAACAGTGTGGACTTCCCTTCAAGGTGTTCTACCAGATGCATGTGTGATACATCTTTCTGTGTTGCACACAGTAAATATTCTGCTCGGTAATAACATTGATGGCATGGGTTTGATTCTCGCAGGGGTAGATTATGGCTTATGTGTCATGCAAACCTTTCAAATGGCCAGGATTGCACCTGATTTCAACTCCAGGTTTAACAATGTCCTTCTTAATCCCTCCAAAAAGTGGTCACTTTTGAGAATGGAGGTGGTGAATTCCCCTTATAGAATACTGACAATCATTACAGTTGTACACGTCTGTTAATGCAGAACATGTATAAGTTGCAATTACATATTCTGTCAATGCTGCAGGTTAATGGTCATAATATTTTAAAAGTGTCTATGACTGTGCCTTTTTCTTTTTACATTTGTCCAGGTGACTGTTGCAATGTGTCCCTAATTGATTGAGAGGTATGGTGACTTATCAGTCATATTCAAGCAGCTCATTTTGCAGATCTTCAGAGCATGCTCATACCCCTATTGTATATATCGTCCTCGCTAAATGTCCTCTCCATTGAGCATGTCAGTCATGTTTATATCACAGCCATTCACCTCCGTTGACATGTAAACTTGTGTGATCATCACATATATACAAGCTTGTGTGGTTATATCATAATATACTTGCTCAGGAGTTGTAAGCAGCAGTACAGACTGTGCTATCTACACATGTGCATAATGTTATGCTATTGGCTTGTCTTGGAAGTGTGCATACATTGACATATCCTGTTTTGGGCACATTTCCATATTTACTATGCCCTCTTCCTCTTTATTCTTTCCTATCATTCATGTCTGTGCACAATTTCATCAGTACACATTCCCTGCCCAGTGTAGATTTCCTTGTAGTTGCACTTGCCATTTACCCTATCCATCCATTTTTTTTGTTATGCATATAATTGTTTTAGTATACATTGTACTCAGTGCACTTTTCTGTGCTGTGTTATTGCTGCTGTTATCGCAGTATTTTCAACCCTTCTAGTCATTGTGGTTGTCCTCATGATCTCATGGAGCAGGTCTGCTTGTTGGCAAATTTGAATGCTTCTTCTTTCTGTGCACATGCTGCTCTGAACAGTTTCCTAGACGACAACACTGTTGCTAGCCATAAAACCTTGTTTGTATTCGTGTAAGTGTGATGAACAGCATGAAGATGCAATTAGTGCTGCTTCTCAATGCACTAACACATAAACTCTATGTAGGCTTCATGCAAAGCCTGCACAAAGTTTATTGAATTCCTTTTTGTCAGTGAGTTTATGGCCTACTGGTAATACAGAAGCTTGCTTACCATCTTCCTATGGTATAATCTTCTATAACCTTAAAATTGTTTTGACACATTTTAACTCATTTATGGGACAGGCAGTCTTCACACTTAATGGCAGCTTATTCCATAATAATGACTATTTATGACATATGTACCTGTCTCTAGTCTTTGTATTAATAGAAAGCTTCTTAAAGATAGCATAGCTTTTAGATGCAAGTAATGTGTCATTCATGGCAAACAGACTTGATCACAAATCTAGTGTTGTTTTCTGATTTCCTATATAACTGCCAGGTTGAAGAAGCTTTATTTTGATTGATATTTTATTTTTTACATATGATTTTACTGCTTGTTGGAAGAAAGGAATAGACTGTAGACAGACACACTAGCCCTCCCAAAGGGCCTAGCTAGTTATAGCTTGAACCCAGACAGTGGGCAACACTGAGCACAAGCTATTCCATGTGTTCAGAAATGATGTAAAGAATGTCTAACAGTTTAGTGTGACTTGTGTAACTGGCAAGGTAGGTCATAACAGCTACTTTATAAAGTACTTCCCCTTGTACAAGATTAGTTTAATATTGGTTTACATATTGTTTGAAGATTTTCTCATGTAATTTGACTGAACTTATTAGTTGTTTTAATTTCTATGAATTCTGTGATTATTGATTTAGTTATTTTCTTTTCTTTTAAAATTCTTTATTTGTTAGTCACTGAGGATGTTTACTTTAAATGAGTGTGCCAGTTACAATGTGCTGATGCATAAGTATCTTGTTTATTGTACTAAACACTGTATATATAAAGGTAACACATGTAAACACTAGATACATGTCAAAAGATGGATGATTTGCATACAATTATTAATAGTAAATATAAACTTGCTGAGGATAACAGTATTGTGCAATTGCTAATGCTTGGAAAACTGTTGCTTTTATTAATGACTGGGCTAATGGGGTGAATACGATTAGGCAAAGTGCAAGCAGAACACATTTAGAAAAAGATGATGCCATCTGCTAGGAAAAATCACTGTCCCTTTTAAACCTGATGCAACAGATAATACCTTTGGAATTCATGGTGCAAGTACACAGCAATCTGCGGATTCAGAACATTAAGAGAACATTAAAAAAGAAAAGACAAAAGAGAGACATTTGCATCAACTAACTAGGAAGAAAAAGACACTGTCTAATATAAATAAAAGATAAGAGAAAATATACAAAACAAAAGCGCACTACTTTGATATGTGATACCCAGATTACAGGAATGATACAATTTTCAATCACAAAACATTCAGTCTGCAGAAAATTACATCATTGTTGCAAACAAGAAGGTAGAATAAAAGAGGGAAGGAGCAGGCTAAAATGAATAAATCTAAACTGAACTTGGAAGGATGAAAGTATGATGTAAGAAAAAAGAGGAGAAAGTCTGAAGTGGACACCATGGCAGATATGAAAACTGTATGTTTGCAAAGAATGCAGGTGGTAAAAATGGTGAGATTATACTTTTGCAATAATTGAAGATGCATGCATACATTACTGAAATAGAAGCTAGAAGTTCCTTATATCAGGTCAGAAATTAGGGTCTATATTATCTAATTGTCTGCTTAGCTTGTCAAATGCCTAAACGTTGACAGCTAAGGGTCGAAAATTTGCAATCTCGAATGGCCAGGTAAGTGAATTCTTTCATCGGGAAAGAATTTGGTTGACCATGCCACAATAACATAAACTTCCAAACCATAAAAAAGTGGGGGGCATCACCCCCCACACCCCTGATGTAGGAAGCTGTTCCCCACACACCCCCCCAACTAAATATACCAACTCCAAGATCAGTCTACATTGGGGAAAGGGCAAATTCCCGATAATGGCCAAGCGAATTCTTGATCCGAAAAAGAAAGAATGGTCATCATCTTGGTTAAAAATTTGGCATGATAATATTAAGTCTTATAACTTTAATCCAAAGACCCTTCTATTCCTTAACAAATACAGTTTTAAAACTGTCAAAATTCATGCTTCATTAAAGTTTAGTGTACTAAGATTACAAAAACTGTTCATTTTGCAACCGTTACATTTAAACCCAAACATTAGATTAAATACTGAAATTTTAAATTTAAACAAATTCCCTCACATTAAAGAGAAACATCTTTGGGACATATATGTTTTTAGGAATAATGGGATGATATAAGGAATTCCTTAAAGCTTCCCAGGGTCTACACCATAATTTTAAGACAAGTTAAGGAATTAACTATTTCACTGACAAGGAAATTTGATATTAATGATAGCAGTCTCAACACATGTAAATCATTATGGAAACTATTACAACTTAATAAAAAATGTTATCATACTCATATAAACTGATTATTCAGCTTAGATATCAATCCTCCATCATTATGTTGAACTATTGGTTGAAACAAGATGCTATATTAGTTGATAGTCAGAAATTTGAAGCCGTTAAAGCTACATGGAGTATGAAAACTCCACACTCTCATGGGAATTCACACTTTTACACATCACCTCTCAAAATCTACCAAAAGTAAAATTGCATATTTTGATCATCCTCTTCTCACTGTTAAAATTATACATCTCTCAGAATTGGTTTGATAGGAGTCAATGCTCATGGACAGGCTACATACAAATGGCAATCAAGTACATATTAACACATAAGCTGATAACCATCAACCCTAATAAACGTTTGTATTTTCTCCAGTACTGGATGGCCTTCCTTGATATTTTCTTAACTTAAGCTAGGCAGAGATCTGTATTGTATTGTGTTTTAGTTGTCAGAGAAAATTCTATTGCTTTAATGACATTATGTTGTATGATTTTAATCTCATGTGGTAAAAGAATAGGTCAAATAAGAATATGTTTGCATTTACTCTATAATAGCACGTATTGTACATAGTGTATGTAAGTTATCTTGTTTTGTCTTTCGTTTGTTTTCAATACTTTCTGTTTTATAGGGCTGTTAATGTGTTTTATATCATATTGTGTATGAATGAAAAATGTCTTTATTACCATCATATCACCTATTGAAGGTTTTATGTAAATTCATGTTCTAAAAGGAAATAAATAAATATTTGAAAAAAATATTACTGATACTGTTATTGCTTATGAGACATTGCAAAAGAACAATGTTTAGAAATCATATCTGTCATGGTATGTGTATATATATATATATATATATATATATATATATATATATATATATATACATATATATTATATATGTATATGTGTGCGTGTGTCTGTGTGGTGTGTGTGTGTGTGTGTGTGTGTGTGTGTGTGTGTGTGTGTGTGTGTCTGTGCTATAACAGACATTCTAACCAAAATCAGCTGGAGGTATTATAACAGGAATCAAAGATTGTCTGAGACCTGTGTTTATTTCATATTTGATAACACCAAACACTGTAGACTGTAGCCTTCAGAATAAAGACAATCCTGGAATGGATTAAAATTTTTGGAGAGTATAAACCCACAAAGTCTAGTGCTGGTGACCTAAAGAAATTCATGCATCCCTTGTATGTAACAAAGAAAGGAACATGATAACGGCTAGGAGTCTGAATTTACTATAGATAGACAGACTGGAGTAATAATGAATTTCACAGTATTTGTAAAGACATTATTTACAATGTATGCACAGGAAAAACAATTGTTGCAGACTATAATCAAACTTACCAGGAAACAGAACATACTGGAAATTGCTTGTCTTCCTACGGTGATAATTGTTACTTTATGTAAAGTTTTAGCACCTTTGATGTGAAGTGATTATGATGTTATAAAGGTTCAACTACTGCTATATAATTCTGTCAAAATAAAATCTAAATTAATGCATATAAATTAATGGATTATATAGAAGTAAAGTGGTCTATATGTAAAACAAATTGGAATGATGCACACAGTGGAAACATAACAGATTGAATGTTTCAAGTATTGAAAGGGAATTGGTTTCAGTACAAAAAGAAAATGGTTAACATCAGGATTTAGGCACACAAGGCTGTAAACATATATTTCCACAAGAAGTGGATAGCTAATTAAGATGAGAGATAAAAAGTATATGAAATTGAAACAAGGATGAAGCTGAAATAAATAAACTGGACTGACAAATTAAACACAGCATGAGACAATATCAGGGCAAAAGAAAAGGTATATAAAAGATATTGAGCACAGCATGAAACAATATCAGGTCAAAAAAGGTATATAAAAGATATTGAGCACAATAGCATGCCATATATATATATATATATATATATATATATATATATATATATATATATATATATATTTATATATATATATATATATAGTGAGAGAGAGAGAGAGAGAGAGTGATGTGCATAAGATACATAGGTGTAAGGAAAGTACAAAATAAAAAACAATAAATTTTCATAGAACACAACAGAATGTTAATATATTTACAAAACCTTATGCAAAACAGTTCAACAGTCATACCTCTCAACCTCTTAGAGCAAGAAATCTGGACAAAACAATAAATAATGAGGGGACAAAGGCACAAAAAATAGGGACAATTTTAAAATATTACTCTTACAAGCTTAGAAAGTTGATAGAATAACAGATTTTGCATTAATACGAATTTTCTAAATGGTATAGAGTCTGGAACTCAAATGTCTTTCATTATTTTCTGACTTCAATCCTCAATTATATGCCAGTGATTAGCCAGAAAACTGCTATTTCACGAGAAACAGACCAAAAATATGAGGCAAAATTCTGGACATTCTGCAAAAATCTGGGTAGTTGAGAAGTATGGTTTGACTACATAAAGAGGGAGATAATTTGTACTAGTATCATCAGAGATAACTTCAACATTCGCGGTGGTGCAGCGGTAGCGTTGTTGCCTAACAGCAAGAGGTTCTCCCGTTCAGTTCTCGGCTGGAGTGCGGGGAGTGCCTTCTGTGTGGAGTCTGCATGTCCTCCCCGCGGTTGGGTGGGTGTTCAAAAGACATGCGTAAATGGGCATGCCTTTGTTGAAGGTTGAACATCGAGCTGGCACCACGGCGTTTGTGAAAGTCTACTGCCAATCATTAGCGGGCCGGAGTTCCACTGTGGCGACCCCTAACCGGGAAAAGCCGAAAGACAAACAACATCATCAGAGATAACTTCAGATACTGAAACAGAATTAGATTATGTTAAAAAAGTACAATGCAATCTGGACTAAAGGAAAGCACAGGGAGGAGACTGAATTAGTAACAATGATATTGGAACTGCAATTTGAACTTAGAGTACCATTACCTTTGTGATTCTATAAGTCATTTACATATGGTGAGATCTTTAGAGATGGAATCAATGAAACAAGGTAGGAACTGGCTGCTTATTCTTACCTGGGATACTGAATTACTGAGTAAGTTATTGACTAGGCCAACGGTACTGGTAAGATCAATAAATACTATTGCAGTTAAGTTGCCTTTGTCCGTTGTGTAGAATGTCAATGGAAAGTGCATGTAGTGCTAGCATTGTGTTTATCTAAGGCCAATGTTAGTTTGCTTACTGGGTGTGATACTTACATGCTTATTGATGTAGTTGTAAGTAGATAAACTTTTCTGGTATTTTCCTTGTGCAAAGAGTATGGATAATGGTCTAATGGCCCAAAGTCATTGGCTTCTGATGTTCTTGCAACTTTGTGTAAGGGTTTAATGATGGCATGTTTCCAGTTGATGGGCAGCTGATTGTTTAATAAACAGGAGTTACACATGAATATAAGAAGCTGAACAAAGTGATTTTTATATAGTGATATAAATAATCCTGGAGATTCATTAAAAAACCTAGTATAAGCTCCTGCAAGAGGTCTTGCTCCTATAACTTGCTCATTTGTGATTTAGAGATATGTTAGCTGCAATGAGGTAAGACCTCATTATTGGTTAATTTGTATGTCTATGAAGTGACTTTATTACCACAATGAGCAAACAATGTTATACCCTCCACTCACTGTCACACATGCAGGAGTGCACACAACTCAAACACACACACACACACACACACACACACACACACACACACACACACACACACACACACACACACACACACACACACACACACACACACCACAGTCTTGTACCTGTCTCTAACTTGTCTTCCCTCCCATTTTCTCCCCATCCCTGTAGTAGTTGAAGTGCCATTATAGCATGTATCAGTTATGCCCTGGTGGCTAGTGTCCCACCATGTGATCACCGTACTGCTTTTGGTACAGGTATGAGCAATCCCCAATGCCTAGTGAAATCCTTCATCTCCTGAGTGACAAGCTTTCCAAGATTTCTAAGGATAGTTTCTGAAACTGAATAATGATTTTAGTTCTTTGGTATTCATTTGGTGTTGGTTTTATTTAGTAAGCCTAGTGATTTTGGAAAAGTATTTATTCTGAAGATGCAGAGTCTATGAGAATTGTAGAGAGGTCTGTGGGTGCTATCAGCAATAAGTCACTGCTTAATGTTAAACATGTTCTACTGATTTCTGGTTAATCAATCCTCTTGACTTTTTTTTCTTTTTCTCTCTCTCTCTGTCTTATTTTTTTCTTCAATTTAAATATATACAGTATATACTAAACACGCCAGTTAATCAGCAAATAATATATTACATAATACTGTGTTATGATGCTTTGTTCTCATTTGTTGGATTTTAGTTTTTCTATAGTTGCACAATAAGAAAAGAAACTTCAGTTGAGGAACGGAATAAAAATATAACGACATATTTTAAGTTTTCAGAAAAAAAGCAACTTGACTTAGGTCAATAACAGGAAATGTTGTAAACATTCAATTTTGCCATGTCACATCAATTTTACACAATTTTAAGAACTAGCATTTCAGAATTCCTTTTTTTCTGTCACTTTGTATTTATGACAATTTCAGTAACCTTAAAGACTAAATGCTCAGTACTGAGACCATGCAAGTCTAATCTTTGACATTTACAAATGGGCACCTGGGAACAGCTTTAAGCCTTACAAGATTAGGGTTGTGAATATAAGTATCCTATTCATGTCACTGGTGTAGGGGCTGTGTTAGTGCAGACTTTCGTGTAATGAAGTCTTGCTGGGGAGAGTGGCATCTATTATTTGTGATTGATGCAGATGGTATGAGCCCTAGTGATTACTGTAGTGCAGCAGCATATCCAGCACAATCAAATGGACTTATTCTATAAGCAGACACCTCTGGTTATTGCATATACCTAATGATATTGAACATAACCATGATATGCCAACAGCAGAAGTATGTAAATGTAAAAATCCATAAATGTCAATTCTATATATTCTTATGCAACTGGACACGACAGGAAAAGAAGCTTGCATGAATTGCAAATGATTCCTATATCCACAGTCCTTTAACCAAGAATGTTATTCAGTTCTGTTTAGAAATTCAACTAAGATGGCATTTATATGACATTTATCATAATCAGTGTATAAGGGGTATCCGCGGAGGTGGTGCTGTGGTAGCGTTGATGCCTCACAGTCAGACGCTGTCCGGTTCGATTCTCAGCTAGAGCATTTTCTGCGTGGAGAAATGCGTTAATGGGCATACCTTCATTGAAGGTTGCGCATCAGGGCTGGTAACTCAGCACGTAAAAATTAACTACCAATCATTAGTGGACCGGAGTTCCGCTGTGGCGACCCCTAACTGGGAAAAGCCGAAAACACAACAGGGTATCATAAGGGGTATGCTGCACTCCTGAGTGTGTTGATCTTCTGACGAGACATTAAACCAAGGTCCCATCTGCGTGAGTTGGTGGTAGCTCAGGTGGGTGTAAAAGATTCCACAGCACCTATCAAAAAGAGTAGGCAGAATTTCCCAGTGCCTTTTCCAAATTTCCCCTAGTAGTGAAAATATCAGCTTGGTTATCCCCTGAAAAGAGGCTTCTAGCCTACTGGGATTAACCCAGTCAACAAAGGATGAACTAAAAGTTAAAATAACATTTTGTTATTTGATGCCATGGGAATGTACATCATCCAGTCTAAACCATTGCTGCTGGCATTTTTGCTTTAATTGTGAACATCTTCCATGTCTATACATGTCTACAAAAATTGCATTTCAATCGTTTTGCAGTCTTTTAAGCTCCATAGTTGTCCAAGTAACAGTCAATTCATGAGAAGAACTAGAGGAAATTTAATTACCGTAACAAAATCTGGCTGTTTTCCTTTTTTAAAACTTATGCAGTCCTATCTCATCTATAGAGTGAATAGCCATGTGGCCAATATTTGTACACAGCACTGCCAATTTTCCCAGCTAGGGGTTACAGTTTATAACAAAGGTCAACATCTGTTTACCATTACATCTCTTATTTATTGCATTTTATTTTTTTAACTGGCACTAGTTAACAATGTGTTCCATTCTAATTGCTGTACATGTTCCCAGGAAACAATTATCATGAGTTCTTTTTATTTCTTGTTTCTCAGTCTTTCAGATAATTATTGTATGTGAACCCAGACAATCTGTAGAAATTCTCTTCAGATATAAAGTGCTCTGGATCTCTCTTATTAAAAAGGCACCCCACTCCATACAGGTGGCTTCACTCATTGTATCTCTTACATATCATACTCTGTAATCACAAAACCTCTGGTCAGTAATAAATCCTTTTGACAATCACCTATTCATAGATGTGATCTCTGACTTCATTAAAAACAAAATGATTGATAAAATGCTGTTTCTGTTTGTCATTACTCATGATGTGTGTGTGTGTGTGTGTGTGTGTGTGTGTGTGTGCGCGCGCGCGTGTGTGTGTGCGTGTGTGTGTCTATTTGACTAGCTATAAATCATATTTTTCCACACCCTTAAATACATTGTACCTCCAATATGTTCTTTGACTATCTTAATTGCTATGCCATTATTAGATATTATAAAATATACATGGTATATAACGTAAATGCACCTGGAAAATAAACATAATGACATACAGATTATGTAATTATTCTTTTGTTATATATGTAAACTATGTGAACTGCTGTGTAATTACCTCATTTTCTTTTAATGTTTTCATTTATTTTACTACTTTTGGCATTACTTTTCCATCGTATACTAAATCTTTAAATTTCAGATATTCCCCCTGATTGTCTATACCTTGCACGACGTACAAGATGGGTGCAGGAGCTCTAGCAGGCAATATGTCTGCTGTGCGATCCAGGAACAGCCTGCAGGGGCGTGCACAAGCTCTCCCCCACTAATCCTGCATGGACTAAGCCCCTGTATGCAAATTACCTCATTTGCAGGCGAAATCTATGCAAATGAGGTGATTTTGCAATCCAGGGAGCTTGCAACCGGCCATGCAGGAGTAGTACAATCTGTAGAAATGTACTCTGTTAGTAATGGAGTACATTTCTGCAAAATCCAAAACGGAGCTGTGACAGCTCCAAATAAAGGTTGCATATCATGTAGTAAGCATGCCAATGGCCAAGTATAAGGCCATTGGCATTGCAAACAGTAAAAAAAAATACAAAAATCAACTTTTATTTTTTTTTGCCTATCTCGGCTGTTTAAGAGTAGGGCAGCAGCTCACAAACAGGATCGTGGGGGGGATAAGAAAATAAACCTAAATTAAGCATTATAACTAAAATCAGTATTCTGCCATGCAAGTCAATGGCAGGCAGAAGACAACATGGCCAGTGAGTAGTGGTTGCTAAGGGGGAAGGCTCAGTGTGAGACATGGAACTATGCATTAGCAGGCAATCCTATGCAAATGAGGGGAATGATAGTGAATCCCAGTTTTTCCCAGCATGCTAGTCAGGTCCCAACAGTGTAAGAGTAGGAATAGCTTGGTGCAAGTCTAGGAGTTAGGTGACATCATGGGGGGTGGGGTGTCAGGCATACTGTAAGTGGATTGGAACCCTGTGGCTCAGGTTTGCTCCTAACTTAGCACAGCTAAGCTAGGGGGTGTGTCTAAACCTGCCTAGCACTCTTTACATTGCCTAAGCGGGTGTGCACGCTGCACACCACGTTTTAAAGGCAGAAAAAAAAAGATAAACCAGGAAATAGAAGCAATGTGCACATTTGTGCACTCTGTTTGCACGGCGCACCCCCCAGGCTTAAACAGGAAGGCAATGGGAAGGGAAAACAGCAGTAGGAAGGTAATCAAGGAGAACTAACATAGCTGGCAGGTGAAATGTATCAAAATCAGCCAATTACACAAGCAGCAGACCAGCCCAGCCCAGAACACTACTATAAACTATGCAAACACCTTCCCCTCTGTTTTTTCCCACACCTTACACCACCGGTGTAAACAAGCAGGGAACTTTTAACACTCACAACGGCAAAATGTTAGGGGCTGCAATAGCTATCATACAACAACTTGTGGAAGAGGATGAGGGTGGTGAGGATGTGAATGCTGTCGACCAACCCACAGTGAGAAGAAGGCGAATAGTGTAGAGACCCAGGGTAACCTACCAGGGGCTACATGAGCTGGAGATAGTGGAGTGCTATAGGGTAGACAGGGACCTCCTACAGCAAATTGTTGAGCTGTGCCAGCCATGCCTGACACACAGAACTAACATAGGGGAACCCATCCCAGTGGATACCAATGTATGTATAGGCCTACGGATACTAGCTACAGATACCTTCCAAAGGCCAGCTGGGGATATGATGGGGATCTCACAGGCATCAGCATCCCGGGTACTCCACCAATTCCTGGATGCCATGTCAGCACATGTCAGTGAGCACGTATATTTCCTCAACACCTGTGAGGTGTTGGCCAGCAATATGCAACTGTTCTACCAAAATGCAGAATACCCTGAGGTAGTGGGTGCTATAGACTGCATGCACATGTGCCAGCCAGTGAGCATGGTAGGGTCTACATCAACGGCAAGGGCTTCCTCTCCATCAACTGCCAGGTTATTTGCGATGCCCAGGGCATAATAATGAATGTGTGTGCTGGCTGCCCTGGAAGCTATCATGATTCCCACATCTGGCATCTGACACAGCTGTACCAAAGATTTGCCAATGGGGACATCCCTGACGGTCACCTAGTGGGGGATGATGGATACGCATTGGAGCCGTGGCTGATGACACCCATCAAAAATGCACACACACCCGAACAAGAACTCCATAATGAGGCACATGCACAGACCAGAATTGTAGTAGAGCATGTGTTTGGGATGCTCAAGTCACGGTTCCGGTGCCTGGACACATCTGGTGGAGCCTTGCAGTACTCACCAGCTACATGTACCCAAATTGTCATTGTATGTGCCATGCTACACAATATGATCCTGTGTAAACAGCTGCAGCAGGAACAGCATGGGGCAGGGCTACACAGCCCCCCACCATTGCCAAGGCCTGCACAAGAACTGAGTGACTCGGAGGAGGAACAACCTGACCCTGCCCCAGTAGGCAGAAGGAGGCATGCCCAATGTGCCCTGGCCTTGGCAAAGAGGCAACACGTAGCACATACACTGACACAGGAGGGACCCAGGGAATAACACCTCTCTCTGACTCACCATGTATAGGGAGTGTACTATGTGCATCCAACATAGGTGGCTCTGCAGTACTACCCTCAATACTTGAACACCCACAAGGTAAGTGACTCACACATGCCAGTCAGGGGGGGTTCACATACCCAGCAACAGTCACAGCCAGGAGGACAGGTGTAGACAAACACAAACAAAGGCTGTGCTATGGCCTCTGAATGAGGCCTATGGGTAACCTCCCCCCCAGGCCTACACAGACAGACTACAGCAGGTCAGGCAGTGGGATGTCAGTTCTGAAGGGTAGGAAGTCAGAAATGAATATGTAGGTAAATAAAAGCTAAGATCTGTAGTGCACTGGTATACCTCTAGTCAGCATGATAGGTAAGACTACAGAATGAAATGGAGTACCCGACATACCAGTACAGTCCTAGCAAATGTGTACAAGTGTCAGGTGTGCCCACCATCCTACATAATAATGTAATAACAGTCAGGTGTGCCCCCCCAATCCTGTGTAGAAATATAGAAATAGTCAGGTGTGCCCCCCATCCTATGCAGAAATGTAGTAACAGTCAATGTCAAATGATCGATGGATTCCCTGCAAAGACAGCATGCTACCTGTAGGTGTACAACACAAATGTCAGCACTGCAGTACAAACTACCTGGACCCGATCCACACATTTAATACAGATGGGCATACTGGGCATGCTCACACACTTAAACACATGAAGGCCATGTCTGCAAACACCAGTGAAGCAGAATTATCTGGCAGTCACAGATGTTAGTGCAGACACTCCTCAGTAAGCACCACTCATGCTTTGTACACACAGTGGATAGGAATACAGGCATATATGTAAGGACAACATACTATAATAAGCCAAAGGTAGACATACACAGATGTGTGGAAGAGGGTGACTGTGACAAAGAGCCACCTGGGCCTGTCCCACCCAACACACAGCCAAAGAGCCACAACCACACTTGGCTCAGATGTTACTCACTGCAGATACTAGCCACTGGTATCTGTCAGCATTACAGACTATGTGGTGCACGTGCTAGCTGTGCAACATGACTGTACAAGGAAGTAGTCACCTAGCAGCTGTATACATGTACCTGTGAAATATGACCCGGTTTGCACCCGCATGTGGCGTGTCAACCCCTAGATGAATGGGTTACGGCCCATGCACACACACTGCCCTCCGCATAGCCCTACTATGACAAGCATACTGAAGTCCTCCACCGTGAAATACAGCTTTGGGATTGTTGTAGCCCAGTAATCTCCATGGCACATCAGATAACTGCATACTGCTGTGGTGTGATAAACTAGTTAGCTAGGAGTTCCAATCTTAGATATGGCAACTGTGTGTGTGTGTGTGTGTGTGTGTGTGTGTGTGTGTGTGTGTGTGTGTGTGTGTGTGTGTGTGTGTGTGTGTGCGTGTGTGTGTGTGTTTTCACATTCCCATACAATTGAAATGCTCTACTTTGGTAATGCTGCTGATGTCCTCTACCTAGAAATACACCTCTGGGAAGATTGTAGCCCAGTAATCTCCATAGCGCATGCCATAACTGTGTACTGCTGTAGTGTGATAAACTAGTTAGGTAGGAGTTCTAATCCCAGACTTGGCAAGAGTGTGTGTGTGTGTGTGTGTGTGTGTGTGTGTGTGTGTGTGTGTGTGTGTGTGTCTGTGTGTGTGTGTGCCTGTGTGTCTGTGTAGAGAGCAATGTTTTTTAGGGTAGTCACATTCCCTACAATTCAATTGCTCTACTTTGGCAAGGCTGCTGATGTCATCCACCTAGAAATACACCTCTGGGAAAGTTGCAGCCCAGTAATCTCTGTAGCGCATCCTATAACTGTGTACTGCTATAGTATGATAAATTAGTTAGGTAGGAGTTCTAATCCCAGACTTGGCAAATGTGTGCGTGTGTGTGTGTGTGTGTGTGTGTGTGTGTGTGTGTGTGTGTGTGTGTGTGTGTGTGTGTGTGTGTGTGTGTCTGTCTGACTCTGTCTGTGTAGAGAGCAATGCTTTTTAGGGTAGTCACAGCTATATGACATGGCGATCCTGCTGATGTCATCCAATGTGAAATACACCTTTGGGGAAGGAGTTCTCCAGTAATCCTCATGATGCATCCTATAACAGCTCCATGCTGTAGTGTGATATAGACCTCTGTTAGGGGTTCTATACCCACACATGTTGGTTTTGGATGTTTTGTGTGTGTGTCACTGTCTGTGTAGGGAGCAATGTATTTTAGCCTAGCCACACTCACTACAATTCGAATGTCATACTTTGGCAATCCTGCTGATGTCATCCAATGTGATATACACCTTTGTGGAAGGAGTCCAGTAATCTCTGTGATGCGTACTATAACTGCATAGTGCTGTAGTGTAATAAACTAGTTAGGAAGGGGTTTTAATCCCACACATGACAGGTGTGTGTGTGTGTGTGTGTGTGTGTGTGTGTGTGCATGCATATGTGTCTGTGTCTGTGTCTGTGTTTGTAACTCAAATCCTGTGTGGAGGTTGGTGTGAGTGTGTGACACCTGGGCCCAATGTGGAACAGGTTGCAAATTACTTATATGGTGGAGTATATATCACAATGTCCACCATACAGAGATAACAGATGTGAAAAAGGAGAGAGGCTGGAGTGCAAATCCATACACATAAATGTGACATCAAGGCCAGTCAATCACAATTAGCAACCCCAGTATTACCCAGAGCATACTCTCAACTCATGTCTCATATAAACACACACACACACACACACACACACACACACACACACACACACACACACACACACACACACACTTGGCTAGGCAACAGTCAATATGTGGGTAGTACACTGCATATAGGCCACTGATAGTAACTATGGAGTGATTGCAGTGGGCTACAGAGGGCATGGCATGGCACCCTCTCCATCTGTCCAATAGGCATGTACATCAGACAGTGCACCTTCCCCATGTTCCCCACTGGACACCTGCAACATCTGTGGTGCCATCAAATGTGACCCACAAAGGACATACCATGCCTGAAAACATGCTCTGTATGGACAGATGCCACTGACACCAGGGAATTTCGTCAGCATGATATCAATGTAGGTGCAGGGTAAACCTGCTGTCCATTACGAGTTCCCACCACAGGACTGGCACATCTGATGATAATCTGTGTACACAACATGGGCCAGACATCCCAGGTACAGTTCTCACTGTACATGCATGTGGGAGGTGTGCACATCCTAGACACCATCCATGTCATGGACTAAGGAGCACATACATGGCCAGCAATGCACAGCACTGACCACACCAGGTAACTGGATAGTGGATAAAATACCCACCTGTGTGAGCAAATGTAGAAACTACAACCCTGAGCCACAATGCAGACCATTGTCATGTGGCCTGATGCCAAGGTATACCCATCACCTAGCCTTGTATAGCCGTCTGGCACAGTTGACCACCACACACCTGTGCAGAAATGCACCCATGCATGTCATTACTGGCACCCTGTGTATTTGCGTGGCTATATATGTGTGGGCTTCACCTACACAATACATGTGTGCCCATATGCACTCCAGAGGCCAGTGTATGTAACAGTGGTATATGGTCCTGTATTATTTAGTCTAGGGGGGGATGTACCATACATAACCTAGGTTGTTACAAAATGTGGGGAATATCAGTGGTGAGCTGCCTTAAGGTATCTGGATGTACAGTACCATACATTTCACCTATCCTGACATTATTTACATAAAGTGGGTTACTGCAGGCCTACTGCCTCCTGCCATACAGACTGGTGTCAGTTATGCCTTGTTATGTAGCAGTTAAATCCCATCTGGTCAACTGAAGTCTTTACCACCTAATGATTGTGTACAGAGTGTAGATAGAGGCTTCTGAACTATACACCTGCATTACTTACTGCTGATTGTGTGGTATCCTGTGGCCCAGTCTGTCTTTACTATTGTACAATTTGAAGGGCTTGGCCTGGACAGCAACAGTTATGGACCTTTCCAGACTAATGTATTAGTAGTATAACTGTTTCACAGTTGCATTACTCTGTTTATATGGATGTCAGTGTCTGAACAGCTATATGACATGGCACATCAATCTGTAATAGTACACAAATAAAGGTTTTCCATTTCTGCAAACCTGTGTGTGGTGTTTTATTATATGACCTCTCTGTGGGTATATGTTGCAGGCAACAAATGTCATTTGTATGGGTGGCTCATCCAGTGTCCAGTTGTTAGGGAATTAACTGTAGGCATAGTGGCTGTTCCATATTGTGTGCACCTACTACATAAGTATCTTACTTCTTACTGTAAATATCTCTGCGTGTGTATGTGTGTATGTGTAGTCACATGTATATATATATATATATATATATATATATATATATATATATATATATATATATATATATATATATATATATATATATATATATATATATATATATATATGTATATATATATATATATATATATATATATATATATATATATATATATATACACATACATACATATATATATATATATATACACACACACATACATATATATATATATATATATATATATATATATATATATATTTATATCTGCATATATGTGTCTGTGTATATGTATCCTGGGGATGTTGATAGCTTCCACATTTTACATTTCCTATGGGAGCCAGGCTGTACTACATGATATGTTACCAATAGCAGCCTGACATCATACAGGTGTGATGTAGTACTGTTAACATCTTGTGCCCATGTCATGTCAGGACCTGATTATGGGATATGCAACACTTGGTAGTGAATTGCAGGGTGAACATGTTTGGCTGTGGGGGGGTATACCTATTCGTATAGGACGTATATAGTTTGTGGCCTCTCAACCCCATTAACGTTGCATGTGGGCATATATGATTTAGTTAATCTCCCATTGATATCTACACATGTATGTCCATATATACCTATATATATATATATATATATATATATATATATATATATATATATATATATATATATATATATATATCTGCTCACATATATATAACTATGTCCGTATTTACCTACATAGATATATATCTGCTTACATATATGTAACTTGCTGTGTATATGTAGACATATAGGTGTAGACATATATATGTGTTGATGTAGGCATTTGCATATATGTAGAGAGAGAGAGATATGTTGTATCTGTTTAAATATTAATATATTTACCCACACACATACATCTAAATGTTAGAATAGATTATCTGTACTGTTTAATGACTGGGCTGGATGATATGTGTTTGAAAACATCAGGGTTATATATATTTGGCATGGCTTAGTGTTAAATCACTTTGTCTATGGTGTGCAGGGTCCTGGGTTTTAGCCTTGCAGAGGCTGCTCATTTTGTTGCTGGCAGAACACAGGCCATTGGATACAGAGTGATTAAGGCACGTTAAAGCAGTTGTAAGCGGGTTTGCGCAGGTTTGCATGGAGGTAAGCACTGCTAACTTCTGGTTACAGTTTCTTATACTCTGTTAGCTTCTAAATTGCTTAACCAGTGTAGGCATTGCTTACCCCCGTGCAAACAGGCTTAGACCTGCTTACTACTGCCTAAAAGTGCTTACTACCGCTTACGTTCATACTAATTTCTTTCAAAGAAAAGAAAAAAGAGTTGATAGGAAAGTGGTGAAAAAAAGGGCACAAAGAGGGCAAGACAGTAGGTAAAATAGCTAGGGATGTGCAGGAAGGGTATAGGGAAGGTCCATAGCTGCCAATTTCTTCTACAGCAACAGCTGTGCATATACACTGAATTTGGAGGTAGATTTGGACACTCAAACTCCTGGGATAGGGGTGAGGAAAACAATAATAAGTTGTGATGCCAATTAGACCAGATTACATGCATCCAGTGGACATGTGTGCGAAATGGACAGCTATGTATGGGGCGAGATTTTTTTGTGGGAACAGATTGCCCTTTTATTCTTTTTTTCAGGATAGAGAGGGATGTTGGGGAGGGGTAGTAGGTGTATTTGGGGAGGTAGGTTGGGTAGGTTAACAGACAAGACAAACACAGGGGCGGTATATGACACATGTGAGGGCTAAACACCTTGATGGGGAGGGGTGTTGGGATATCAGAAGCCCACAAGCCCACTAGTGGTAACAGTGGGACTGAGGTCCCCACCAATGGGCAGTCACCACTGCACCTTCACAGCCCAGAAGGTGGCTATGCTGGGTGCTGAGCCGCAGAGCCAGGCTGACTCTTTAATCATGACACACAGCCCTCGAGCTGGCGTAGAAGATCACCAAACTGCTTGTTGATCGCTCTACGAACCACAACCCCGATCTGGCGATCGGTGACAGGTGCCTGTCCACGCCCACTCCTGGGGCGGCGAGTCCCATCCCCCTGAGGCGGTTCCACCCAAAGGGAGTGCAGGACTAATGGACAGGGAGGCCAGGGTTGGGCCCCAGACATGCTCGTGCCCGGTGCCACTGTCAGCTGAAGTGGGACAGGTGGATCCACTGGGACCGGCCTTCCCAAGCGTGCTATAGTGTTTAGATTTCATCATCATATTTGGGTTAGTAATAGTCCACACATTCCAGGGTTAGGTATATCAGCATGCATAGATATTCCCATTAATCCAGACACCAGATACTGAATAGTTGCATAGCAAACAGAACACATGCATATATGGGACCACAGTGGTAATAAGAACAGCATGCAGATATGTTGATGGCACCATGCCACCAATGTTGGAATAATTCAATATAGCGCATGCATGGGAACCATTAATATAGTTATCAAACAATTGGACATTATCAGAGTCAATACATACCAGTTGAGGTGGGTATGTTGATTATTGTTATAGATATGGTGGGGGGATATCAAACTAGTATATTCCTATAGACCACATTACTTTCCTGGTCAGTGCTGTTATCTGTACCTTACAAGTCTTACTACACTACCCTATAGCCTTACTTTGGACAGTGATATGGCTGTCATCATCGTTACACATGACCCGGTTTTACCTGCAGTATACACCTCTTACCTGCTATACCTGTGGAGAGAATGTCTGTTAACACTAACTGTTTCTACACATACTCCCAGATTCTGGGCTGCTGTTTTGCACATATCTATCCAACACTTTTTGCATAGACTCTGGCCATGTGTTGACCACATGCTGGTGTGCCTGGACATATCTGGAATATTGCCCTCTTCCACCTTTAGTGACCTGACACACACATATACATGCTTTCCTACACAGTTATATTATGTAGCACAGTACTGGTGACAGTAACCAGTGATACTTTATTATTCAGAGAAACTGCAACACTCACAATTCCCTAGAATACCAAAGTGAACAGTACCAGTGCAGGTTATAATGGCCTGTATTACTCAGCACAGTGTTCGTATCCAACATACCTGTGGGACCAATGTTTTTTAGCACTGCCTGACTGTTGCCATACAAAGTTCCAGATTACACATTAGTATTATGCACATGCATCTCATTCTGTTACTGTACACACTCTGGTCACAGCTTGACGGCATGGGAGTGTAGCTAGGACATACTTGAAATATTACTCTCCTAACAGTTTTGAGGGTTGCTATAGTGACAGGTGAGTTCTCACAATGTTTGACAATCCACTTGTATTCCCTGTTTGCTGGCTACACATCTGGGATAATCCCACAGACTTACCAGGGAGACAGGCAGCAGATGTTGTTGTGTCTTTCGGCTTTTCCCGGTTAGGGGTCACCACAGCGGAACTCCGGTCCGCTAATGATTGGTAGTTGATTTTTACATGCCAAGTTACCAGCCCTGATACACAACCTTCAACGAAGGTACGCCCATTCACGCATGTCTCCACGCAGAAGACGCTCTAGCTGAGAATCGAACCAGACAGCATCTTACTGTGGGGCCACAACGCTACCGATATATACTGGACATTCTGCCCTCATCTGTACAGTTGTGGTGTATGCCTCTGTATGCAGCCTAATTCCACTCCCAAGATTCAGACCATGGCTGTGTCTGCTACAACTTAAACACTGTCCATCACAGTTGTGTCTGCTATATAGCTATTGCTGTATATCTCCAGTCTGCTTTCTGTCTTATTAATCCCCTGTGCTTATGCATTCTGACCTTGTATTACAACACTCTTATACAGTTTCCTAGACAGTTATATGTTCTTGGGCAGTGTGGGTGACAGTGATGTGTAATACCTCATTATTCATAACAAATGCATATCATTCTTGTATTTCTGGGCACAGTGTTGGTATCTGACAGACCTGTGGGAGGAATGTTTATTAGCACTACCTGAATGTTCCCACACACAGTACCAGATCCCACATTACTATTATGCACATACATCTCACTCTGTTACTGTAACACTCTGATCACAGCTTGACAAGTTGGGGTGTAAATGGGACATACGTGGCTTGTTAGTCGCATAAGGTATTGGGGAGTTGTTTGTGTGCCAGCTTTGTTCTCATAGCTGTGTGTCAATCAGTTGTATTTCCTGTTAGCTGCCTATATGTCTGGGATCATCCCACTGATTTTCCAGGGGGACAGGTTGATAGGCAACAGATATGGGCCACTTTAATTGACATTCTGGACATATCTGTACAGTTGTGGGGTATGATTCTGTATGCAGACTACTACCACTGGCAGGATTCGAACCATGTCTGTGTGTGCTAAAAAAACACCAATTCACATCTCAGTTGTATGTGCGATTCCGTTTTTGCTGTCTAAATTTTCCCTGTTTACTATCTATGTGTCTCTCAGTTGTACTAAATGGCCTCTGGGGATTACACCTGTCATATACAGGCATTCCTACACATTCAATGCATGGTGCACGGTGTGGGTAACAGTGCTTAATAATACAGTACTATTACATGATTGCATACCATATGATACCAGGATATACACATCCAGTCCAGCAGTTAAACCTGTTTTGTCAGGCTATTGCACTTTTATTGACTTACAAACAATATGAAACTCTTCCTGCCATATTCTCTAGTGTATGCAGTACTTGCCTTGAACAATACAGGTTTTATAGAAGTAATTAATTTACTACTACTTTTATTTTTATTTCCTATGACAGTAAATGCATGAGTGTTACTGACCTGGCTCATGTCCCAACCTCGCCAGGTGACTGATGTGGGCCTCCTGGTTCGCGGCCTGCTCCATTGCAGCTTGTGGGGGACATAAGAGGAATATTTACCCATACCTATCCATGATATACCTAAGCTGGCAATCATTACACACATACTGGGGTGATACTTACACATGGCTGGAACATCCCCTAACGCTCTAGGCTCTTGGAACCACTCCTCCAAGAGGTCCCCCTTACACCGCTTCAGGTCAGCATAGTGGTGCCTGACCTGCTCACCGTTCGGGGTATGCCAGTGGCACTGATGAGTTCACGAGCAAGATGGTTCCAGGCCTTCACCTTATATTGGGAGCCCTAGTACTGGGCCTGCAGCAGTCTCTGAGAATGGGTCTTTAACTAGGAGTCCTGCCATGACCTTGGACTCCTGTATGCACCAGCGCTGTGCCCGGAAGCACACACCTTCCCCCTTACTGCCATAGTGCTTGCAAGGGGAAGCTACAACCAGTTATGAGATGTATTCCCACCTTTTGGGTTTAAGAAGAGATGATTTCCTGTACTTTTCCATGATTGGCCGGTTTTGAAAAGGCTAAGCTATGGGCAAACCTGCTTACCTAGGGATGGCATTGTTTGAAGGAGTATACCACTGGGCACAATGAGTTAGCTGGTCTACACATTGCTCACACCTCCTAAGCTGGCCTGTGCAATGCTTAGCATTGCTTACATTACACTTTGCATTATAATGCCTTTTTGGCATTGAGTTATTAATCATTACACCTTATATGTATGCCTGGTATCCATGATTAATGTGTACGTACACTCTTTGGGGTCCTTGTGTTTTATTGGGGACTTCAACACTCTATTACAGCTACACCTCACTTCTGGGCTTATTGCTGTACTCCAGTTCACATATTTATGTTATATAGTGGGTTATGGAACATATGACTGTATACTGATTCCTTTCACAGGTTAAGTTTGGTTATACTATGGTGAGGACTTGTTTGCTGCTACCTCCTTTTTTTGGTACTTCTGTGATGGCTTGGTGGTTACCTACTGTGACTATTGTATATAGGTTCCTGGGTTTGAGACCTGCATGGCTGTTTATTTTGTTGATGGGCAGAACAAGGGCCATTGGATACAGAGTGATTAAGGCACTTTTGAGCAGTTGTAAGCGGGTTTGCATGATGGTAAGCACTGCTAACCTGCTGTTACATCTAATTACAAAGAGTTAGCTTCAGAATTGCTTAGCCAGTGTAGGCATTGCTTACCGCCATGCATACGGGCTTAAGGCTGCTTACTAGTGCTTAAATATGCTTACTACTGCTTATTTGTGCTTAAACCTGCTTACTAATGCCTTATTCATTATGACACTGGCACCTCACATGTGCATTTAATGCAGCACTCCAGTTCATAAATATATGTTATTTAGTAGGTTATGCAACAAAAATATTGGTCATAATGTGCTTTGCCATGCAAAATGGAATGTACTGTAGTGGGACTCAAACCTGGACTGCCTGTTTATAAGGTGAAGGCTCAGCCCACTACAGTACTGCTATGCTAAATCATTTGTGCATATTTTTCTTGCTATCCTCTTCAGCCATTTAAGCTGCATTAACCGTAGCTAAGCGATGGGCACACCCATGCACCTACAGTTAGCTCTAATCAGATTTTTGAAAAAAAATAAAAGGGTTTCTTCATTTTATTTATATATGATGTTGCTATTGTACACAAAGGGGACTGTTGAGTGGATATGCGGTCACCTATGAGCGGTCTCGCTCATTGCATACCCCTTTCTGCTGTTCTACATTGCGAGGGCATGTTTATTCTGAGAGCTCTGATTTCAGACTTGCCCCCTGCACTCTCACACGCTCTTTGTAAGCCTAGGAGAACGGGCAGCGCACCTCATTAATATGCATGGGGCGCTGCCATCCTGCTTCTAAATGGTCACTTCCGTGCAGGACTAAGCTAGTCCTGCATGGAAGATTACTAAATCCAGGGGACTATTTTGCTCAGTATAATCTATGACTTTTTATTTTGCCTATAATGACTATATAGTAAGTTTCCTTCTAAAACTTTCACAAAAAGAGTGCCTTTCCCCATTCACCTTTCTAGGCCAACAATAAAATTCAAATTGCATTGCCTTACACTGGCAGCAAGTCTATATTTTATATAGTTTTTAATTACTTTAAGGGCTTGATCACTTTTTATCTTTTAGAATTTAAATTTCAATCCGAACTTTATGGAGTCTCACCTTATGAATAATGTCACTGGAGATTACCATTTTAGTCACAAAATATATTTTTATAAAATAATTATGAAGTCACTAAGACTAAATTGAGTATGATTGTGCATACTTCCAGATGTTAAAATCCTAGCATCAGTATTCTGAATGTGTGGTTTCTAATTATTAGCAGTTACCAATGTTAAAATCCTTCTTTTACTTTAATATGTGTGCCCTAAAAATCTTAATACCAAAAGTAAGCCCCAAATCCAGTAGCCGGCAGGGCAAAACTAATCATGGTGGTGTAATCCAAGGAACAAAGGTATATAATAATTAGTTTTTAATTAATAATTAATATTAATTTTTTGTAGGGGTTATTATTATATACCATCAGACTTGCTTTTATTAGGAGGGCTGGCTGATGGATGCTTTTTTTTCTTGCATACTGTGCAGGGATGATGTAAAAAACTTTTAAAATAATAATAATTTTTTTTAAATGGAGTATAAGGCTTCTGCAGGACTAATTGGTTTAACTGTCTTGCATGAGGTGTTAATTGGGGTTGGGTGTATATACTGTGTGCCTCCTGTGCTGTCTTTTATCTTGATAAAGTCTCTGAACTGACAAGAGATGGAATTGCTTGCTGTTTATTTATTTATTTATTTTATTTACATTTGTTTACTGGGAAATTCTGACTGGAAGCAGATCTTTTTTCAGCGGATGCCCAGGGGAAAAAGCTCCACATCATGTACATGATAAATAGAGATACAAAGTTGCAGCAATAGTAAACAACATTACAGGTTGTTGGCTTTAATACAACAAGATATTGATTATCAACAGTATATACAGTAAATGTTGCAAGTTAAGATAGTTTCTTGTTGTTTATAATATTAGTAACAAAGTTGTCAGACAAGATGTTAAAGTATGTAAAGACAGCTAGCTATTTCTGACTGTGGTTAGTAGTGGCGGTAGTATAGTTGGGTTAAGAGTCTAGGTGGGTGGGGTAAGAGTGGGGGTGTTAGTCTGGATTAGAACAAGGACAAAGCCAGTACAAATTTAAGTGGAATTTGAGGGCAATCTTGAAAAGGCTGCTGGAAGGTAGAGTAGTTATAGAAGGTAAAAGATTGTTTCAAAGTTTAGATATGGTACATGAAAATATGGCTTCTCCTGCTGAGTTTTTGGGTTTGATAACAGTGAGTTGATTTTTGTTGCTTAATCTTAGGGGCCTAGTGTGGTGATAGGGTTGGAGAAGGGTTTGAAGGGAAGGGATGTTAAGGGGGTGGTTAATAAGTTTATGAGCGAGTGTGAGCTGATTAAAGTGAAGGAGTTGTGGGAGTTCTAGCCAGTTTAGTTCTTTAAGGGAGATACAATGATGGCTGCGGTAGGAGGTTCCAGTGGCAAATTTAGCAATTTTGTAACAAACATCCAGCTTGTGTAGGTCTGTCTGTCTAAGGTTGGTAAGTATGGGGGATGCATAGAGTAGGGTGGAGATTAGCTGGGAATTGGCTATGGAGATTAAGCTGCTGTTATAGCTGAATAAACTGTTTCTGGTGTTCAACCGGTCTCTGTAACTTCTTAGTGACTGTATATTGGATTGTGCCTTGGATTACACCACTGTGATTAGCTTTGCTCTGCCAGCTCTTGGATTTGGGGCTTACTTTTGGTATTTAGTTTTTGTGCTTTTGACTTAGTTTGTGCCCTAAAAATCTTAACTTTAATTCCAGCATTGTTAATGTGGTACTATTGGATTATGCCTGTAGACCAGCTGTTTGCTTTACCACTGACTCTATTTAGGTGAAGCAGTTCAAACAGTGTGGGGCCATTCATAGCACAGAAGGATACATAGATGTGAACCCTTAAGAGCCTATATGTGGCTGAGCAAAGCTGATCAAACTTTTAGTTTATCAGAGTGGTTAAAGGTACAAAGATATGATATTGTTTTGGTGAAGAAACTCTAAGGTATCTCAAGTTAGTTTAGATGTTTACTGAGGCATATGCCAAAGGAGTCATCATAGCCGATGATGGACCTGATGTGGAAGGAATAAAGTGGGACTACAACTTATATGGACCTTAAAAGAGATACCACAAAGAATAAGGTGTGCAAGGTAGAAGGATTTTGTAACCAAGACAGTGTCAACGAAGGTGCAGTAATTACACATCCAACGTAATCATGAGCCAGACAGGAAGTATATCGAAAAAATTGGAATATACTATGTGCTGATGATGATGTTAAAAGGCTGGTAGGTGAGACCTAGAGATTTGCTTTTAAGAATAAAAAATCTGTAAAAAGATTATTATGTGGACCACAACCCATGGAAACAAGAATAGAAAATGCAGTCAGATATGGAACCTTCCCCTGCAATAAATGTAATTACTGCACCTTCGTTGACACTGGAAGTAGATTTCTACATTCAGATTTAAAGAAGGAGTTTACCTTCAGAATATTAGCTAACTTTGACAGTATGAATATTATATACTTGGCACACTGCACAGTCTGTCCTGCCTTCTAGGTTGGAATGACAACGCAAAGGCTGAGAGACCGGATGAGGGAGCATGTATATGATATCACCAGAGGAATAGAGACAAATGCCTTAGCCAGGCATGTGTGGGACCATGATGAGACACACAAATTTTTATTTTTAGTAATAGATAAAGTCTATACCGACAATAGAGGTGGAGATGTTAGGAATAGAGTAGAAACTAGGGAACTAGAATGGATTATAAGGCTATGAGCTAACATTGGCATAGGCCTGAATGACAAAATCAATATTAAACCCATTCTTCTAAATAGAGATTTAAAGAAATAGTAGGTAGTACCCCCTCCCCCTCGACCTTTTATACTTTTTTATACTTTTTATATATTTTTATACTTTTATATATATTTATGCTTTTATATTGTATGTATTAAGTTGTATGATGTAATATGCTGTTTCTATTGTTGAGCTGTTTTTAGTTTTAAGCTTTTAAAATTTTTCACACTAGATATAAAACTTTTTATACTAAGTATATGGCTTTAAGGATTAATTGGGCAGTTGATGGCAATGATAAGCTTGGTATAAATGCTCTGCTTTACTCTTCTTTGATTGTCTGATGAAGTGGCTGGTGCCACGAAAGCGCTCACCTCTTTTACTAATAAAGCTGTTATTCTACATAGCCGTGGCTGCTACCTCCTGTTTTGTTTTTTACTGTTGATATATATATATATATATATATATATATATATATATATATATATATATGTGTGTGGGTGTACTTTCCTACAACGAAAATTAACTTTTTCGAAATGGGAATTTACATCCGCACTTAAGCGAAAGTGCACTTTAATGAAAGTGCAGTTTCGCTTAAGCTCACTAGACCAAACCTACCGCACCACAATGGAGGACATTGAAAAATGGGCTATGTTCTCCATTGTGGTGTGATAGTCACGGACCTTAGGTTTAGGGCACGGGAAAAGGTAAGGGGATAGCCCTACTAATTATCCCCTTACCCTAACCTGTGCCCAAACCCTAAGGTCTGTGACTATCGCACCATAGTGGAGGACATAGCCCGATTTGGAATGTCTTCCATTGTGGTGCAATAGTTACGGACCTTAGGGTTAGGGCACGGGTGAAGGTAAGGGGATAGCCCTACTAACTATCCCCTTACCCTAACCCGTGCCCTAACCCTAAGCTCCGTGACTATGCACCACAGTGGAGGACATAGCCCGATTTGGAATGTCTTCCACTGTGGTGCAATAGTCACGGACCTTAGGGTTAGGGCACAGTTCAAGGTAAGGAGATAGCCCTACTAACTATTTCCTTACCCCAACCTGTGTCTGAACCCTAAGGTCCGTGACTGCTAGCCCGTCCGGTCTAGCGGGTTTGCGAGAGTGCACTTTCGTGAATGTGCACTTTCGCGTTAGTGTGGGTGTACTTTTGAAGTTCGAAGTAGTGAACTTTTGTTCTTTAAAAGTACACCCATATATATATAGATATATATATATATATATATATATATATATATATATATACATATATATATATATATATATATATATATATATTTTTTTTTTTTTTTGTAGTGTTTATTAATGTGATAATTCCACTATATGTGTTTAGTTTTAAATTTGCACTCATGCTTGCTCTGGATGGGTGTGAATACATCAATACATCTGGCTAAGTGTAAGCAAAGATCAGCGGCATAACCTGCAGCCTCAGGTGCATGGTTTCGTGAAGACCTCGACCTTTGAGATTATGAACAATATTAGTAGGCTATAATTGTTTCTTGAAATAATCTCTGAATATAGAAGACATATAAGTGACCACAAGTTAGGTTTTCACAGAGAATGTCACAGCAAGATGGTTATACTTGATGAGGAAGGGGATAAATAGTATAATCAGAGATACATTATTGAGTACAAAATGTAGAAGACTAACTGTGATGAGCAGAAGGGCAATTTAGTCAAGTAGACTGGTATTTTTTGAAGTGAAGAAACATCTGAGAATATTTGTTGTTGGCAGTATTTGTTTGCTAGTTTATGTGCTCATAGCTGAAGTTACCATCAATAAAGGTATTTGGTTTGATAGTTAAAATTGCTAATTAGTTATTTTATATGCTCTGAATAGGCCATATATGGGTTACTATAACTGTCTATAATGTGATAATTTTATTTAGTGTTGCTAGGATTTAATCTGCTTCATATTTGTAGCCCATGGAATGTAAAAAGAGACACTGAAGTTGCAAATACATTTTCATACTATATAGTTAATGACTTCGTACTGCGGTGGTGGTGCTGCGGTAGCATTGTTGCCTCACAGTAAGACGTTGTCCTGTTCGATTCTCAGCTAAAGCATCTTCTGTGTGGAGACATGTGTGAATGGGTGTACCTTCGTTGAAGGTTGTGTGTCAGAGCTGGCAACTCGGCATGTAAAAATCTACTGCCAATCATTAGCGGACCGGAGTTCTGCTGTGGCGACCCCTAACCGGGAAAAGCCGAAAGACACAACATAGTTAATGACTTCACTAAACTAATGATTTCACAACTGACACAAAGCCCATGCAATTCTTTAAACCATTATATATAGCACAAAACACTAAGTACCTTGGCTAAAGCCTTCTAAGAGCAAAAATTCAGAGTAAAAAAAGCAAAGAGCCACAGCAAGCCAAATAAATAGTGAAAAGATTATCATGTCATCAATCAACAAATAAAACACCAGTAAAGAACATTGATAAAAATGTAATAATCTTTTAGAGCAACATTCATTATTTAAAATTCTTGTTTTTTAGGTATATTTTAACATAAACATTATTTCCTTTTGCGGCAACTGTAGTTTAATTTCATCTTCACCCCTACCTAAAACTAAAAATTATTCTAAAATAATTATTTTCAGTCCATCTAGATTACTGTTATGTGTATATTATATGTTTAGCTACATCACCAACACATTCTTGAAGCCTGATCTTACATTTTATCTTAGTTTTACCTCTATAAACTAAACTGCAAGTGCATTTCATAGCATAAATAACCCTCTCTGAATTGTGTGTGTGTGTGTGTGTGTGTGTGTGTGTGTGTGTGTGTGTGTGTGTGTGCTTGCGTGCATGCGTGTGTGTGTGTGTGTGTGTGTGTGTGTGTGTGTGTGTGTGTGTGTGTGTGTGTATGGATTCACTTTATATCCTTGAAATACTGAAATATCGAAATTTAGTATTTCGAGGCTATAAAGTCGAAACCTGAAAACAACGAAAACTCAGAAGCTCGAAATTCAAAATCTGGCACTCAAAGATTTTGAATTAGCACTTCTACTCCACACACACACACACCTTCCTCCCTACACACAAACACAAGCTCTCTACTACATAAAAGCAGGGGGGCAACCCCCCCCATGGGGGGCTGTGCCCCCCACACCTCCCCTACTTAAATATTCTAACTTTGAGGTCACACTACATACAAACACACAAAACACCACCACACAAGCTACATACTCCTCACAGACACACATCACAGCAACAAAACACACCAACACACACCACAGCCCCTACCCAAAACACTTAACAAATAAACACTTACCTGAATCCATGCAAGGCTTTGAATTTAGAGCTTCTGATGTTTTGTTGTTTTTAGGATTCCACTTTATGGGCTCAAAATACTGAATTTCGATATTTCAGTATTTCGAGCTTCTAAAGTGAATCCATATATATATATATATATATATATATATATATATATATATATATATATATATATATATATGTGTGTGTGTGTGTGTGTGTGTGTGTGTGTGTGTGTGTGTGTGTGTGTGTGTATATATAGTGTGTGTATATAGTGTGTATGTATATATATATATATATATATATATATATATATATATATATATATATATATATATAGATATAGATATAGATACATATCTATAGATATATATATATATACATATATAGATATAGATACATATCTGCACTAAGTACACTTTCCTTAAAAAAAAAGAGGGAACACATTCAGCCCAGGGTCTGGTTTTCTTTATATGGCCCCAGTAAGACTCCCCACTGGTACAGATATAGATTTAAGTCCTCAGCTGAGTGTCCAAGCCAAGTCCTCCAGCACCCTCTCTGTGAAACCGGTGCTTTTTGTCACTGCTTCAAGTAACTGACATACACACGCACACACACACACACACACACACACACACACACACACACACACACACACACACACACACACACACGGGAAAGGCTTGCACAGATTTACTTGCTATGCCCCCTTCTACCCAGAGTATAAGGTAATTATCACTGCCACCAGACACTCCACAATCAGCTACTCTAAGGCCCTTAACCAAGGGGTGTCCAGTTACACTGTGTAATATTACTAGTAATACAAATGGTAGTAGTTGACCAGGACAGCCAGGCCCTAAGCAGTGGCACAGACAGTGTTACCAAATAAATATAAGCACTCACAAAGGTTAAATATTTTCTAAAAGGACCAGCCACAATAAAAGTTTTAAATATATTTAATAATAAATAATAAAAGAGCATGAAAATACTGAATATATATTTTCAGCAAGCCACATAGTTCAAATAATAGAAAATATTAAAAAAATAATACTGATGGACAGACTTAGACAAATATAAAATAACATTAATAAACTAATATTGCTATATATATTCCTAACTGATATAAAAAATAACTGATCCCTAATAGGTTCATAGGTTGGTACTAGACTATCGGCCCTAGGGCCTATAGAAGCCTAGCCATAACAATTCCCTGGATATTTCTTCCCACAATATTTACTTCCCTGGACCCCTGTCTATCTGGGTGACTGATGTGATCGCCGGGGTGAATTTCCTATCTCCCATCCAATCGTCAAGGTTTCTTTTGAAGAAGGCCAAGGAGACACTCTGCTTGACATGTATGGGCAGTCTATTCCAGAGTATGGAGAGTCTCTGGGTCAGGAACCTATCCCTTTAACATGTTTTGTTCATTGTGATGACAAGGTTTATATCCATGGAGCATGTGGCTCTGATGGATTGAGATTTCTTTAAGTGGAGCATGTCCAACAGCTGAGGGTTTGACATGGCCTTGTATGTTTAGCAGAGATCACCTCTGAGTAGATGATATGCCACAGAGTATAGCTGGAGTTTTTTTAGATGGTCAGCATAGGGCATCTGCTTTAGGCCTGTGATTCTTATAGTGAGGTATTTCTGCAGCCTTTCCAGCTGTTGCAGATGTCTTGTAAGGTACATACCAGATAGGGTGTTGTACTCTATAATGGGTCTAATGAAGGATGAGTACAGTGGGATAATGACCTCATTTTTACTGGATGAAAAGCTCTTAGTGATGAGGTGTGCCACATAGAAGGATTTCCTGACTGTTGTGGTGATGTGGTTTTTGAAGGTGAGACCACTGTCCACCTGTGTCCCTAAGTCTCTCTTCACACTTTTGGTGTTTAGTGTACTGCTACCTATGTACTAATTCATGGGTACATGTTTTTTCCCTAAGGGGATAACTATACATTTTTTGGCATTAAGTTTTTGCCCATAATGCTGGCTCCAAGCATCTGTTTATGTAAGGCCCTTTTGTAGAATATCCACATCATTTGGGGATTCAATAATGGCTCCCAGTTTGCAGTCATCTGCAAACTTTGTTAGCCAGAGACCCTTAGTGTTGGCCTGTACTTCAGAGAAGTAGATGTCAAACAAGAGGGGTCCCAGGACTGAGCCCTGAGGTACTCTACTTGTCAATTGTCTGGAGCTGGATTTGGAGTCGACTACTTTTACAGTCTGGATTCTGTCAATAAGCCATTTGGAAACCCATTGAGTGACGTAGGGATTTATGCCCAGCTTAGTAAGTTTATCTATGATTCCAGAGGGGGGATGGTGTCAAAGGCCTTGGTGAGGTCCAGATAGGCTATGTTGACCGCCTTACCCTCATCCACAGCTCTGGAGACTGATTTGAAGAAGTCAATCAGGTTCAGGAGACATGATCGGCCCTTCACAAACCCAAACTGGGTGGGGTCCAGTGTTTGAGGGTTGCCAATGTCTTTGTTTATAAGTTCCATGATAATGCTTTTCATGCCCTTGCAGATCAGGCTCGTCAGACTGATGGGGCAGTAGTTCCTGGGATCCAAGTTAGATCCCCCCTTGTGGAGGGGGATAACTGTAGCTGTGCACCACTCAGTGGGCACGAAGCCTGAGGTGAGGCTATGAATAAACATGACACTTAGGTGAGCTGCTAGTTCATTTATAATAACTTACATAGGGAAGGCAAGATGGAATATGTGAACATTATTTCTAGTCAGGCTCCCAAACAATACTGAGAGATTTCCCACTGTAATATCTAAAACAAATTTTCCAAGATGGCTGTCAGAATGACCTTGTCTTGTCACCTGACTCTAGTTTCTCTTAGTATTCCTCCTTTGAAGCTGAGGCAGAAATTTAGCATAGACAGCTACAATACACATTTAAGAGTTTATGGCAGTGCCTGGGGCTTCCCTTCTTTTTACTGAGCTAATGAACAAAGGCTTCTCCCAGACATGCTGTCTCCAGTCTTATTCAGAGCTGTGAGATAAGCACTTACATGGCCAACAGATGGTGCAATTAATAGTATTTTTCTTAAAGTAAGAAGTAAGCTAGCTGTTAACTCCTTATCTTCCAGTGTTCTTGGTTTTAGTATATACATTTAATCAGTTACTACCTGCATGTATACTCCTTCTCTATCCAGCAGGACCCACTGTTGATACATTTTTAACACTAGCAACTTTATAAACACATTTTGATTTTCAAATGCCATACAGTTCTAATACATTTGTCACATAAGCATCTGTACAAATCAGTTTGATCAAATGCCATACAGTTCTAATACATTTGCAACATAAGCACTTGAGCAGATCCGGTTGATATTCAAATGCTATACAGTTCTAATACATTTGTAACACAAGCATCTCATATAAATCAGTTTGATATTCAAGGACATATCATTCTTTACAGAGCTCCAGCTGGTATGCTGGCACTAGTCCATATCATCACAACTAGCACCAAACATGTTTTTTTCTTTTGTTGTTATTTCTCACTAAATAGTCGTTCAAATGTTTACCTCTTCTGTGAGAAATACTGATATTTTTAGGGATAATTCTCTGTAGCCTCAGATCATTTCATAACATTTCCCAGCCATCCTTAGTAACCTGTATGAGGATACTTGTTAAAACATTATACTCTGTTACAAAATAGCACACATAATACCTATTTCAAACAAGGCCTGACTCCTCTTTCAAAGTTACTGTACTTTCTTATAAACATTTTTTTACTATTTCATTATCTTATGCTGTTCTTAAAAATCTTTCAGTACTCCCACTTGCTTCCTGCAAAAAGTCCACCCTCTCAGTATATATTCTTCTAGCTCATAGCAAGTCTCCACAAGGGAAAGCTGTTATAATGTGGTGAATGACAAGTTGTTGGATGCAGAAGCATATCAGTACTTACTAAAATTCTATCTAAAAATGTACTTGTTTTCCCATTTATGGCTCCTTTAAACAATTAATGCTTTCAAAAAAAAGGCGTTGAGGAACACAATAAGAGCCGGCAAAATCAACGAAAACCGTTTAATAATTTGATAGTAAGCGCTTTCGGTCTAAGCAAATGCCTCACCTTCCTCAGACTAAGATGAAAATGGTACCAATTAACATCAGTTATATAATGAAGCCAACAATCAATGAAACAATCAATTAAACAATTAAACAAATGTACAATTAAATCAAAAACTCCGTCCCTCCTTAAAATAGAGCTGCAACCTATACATACATAATATTATCAATAAATATTCGTGACATAGTGATCTGTTGAAAAAGTATTATTATTCAACGATCACGAGCTGATATGTTTTATGTTGATGAGAATAGTAAGCTGAATAAAAATAAAAATAAGAATAAAAACTGTATATGTATTATATAAATACTAAATCTGATAAACGTGTAAACAAATGGTCAAAATCATGACCAAAATTCATCTGCAACATACTACAACAAGTTTTAAATTTCTAGTATTGCAGTATAGAGACAATGACATTAGAGGAGGTCCATGGCAGATTTTGTTAGAACTTGATGAGCTTATTTGGCAAATTAAGACCGGGTCTCTTTTATATATATATATATATATATATATATATATATATATATATATATATATATATATATATATATATATCTCCCGGCCTTAATGAGAATCTGTCTATAAAATGTGTTTTAAAATTGCATTCTCTTAGGAGATGAGTAATTTATAGAAACAGTTTAGTACATATTTGCACAAAATTTTGTAATTTATTCATTATTATTTTTTATATTATCAACTAGTTTAATATGTTCTAGTATTTTAAACATGTAAAAGGTTGTGCTACATAGTTGTAAATCATGTTTATTACCCATTGCCTGCATTAGGTCTGGCTTGCATACTCTGTTTAGGTTTAGCTGTTGTAGTATGTTGCAGATGAATTTTGGTCATGATTTTGACCATGTGTTTACACGTTTATCAGATTTAGTATTTATATAATACATATACAGTTTTTATTTTTATTTTTATTTTTATTCAGCTTACTATTCTCATCAACATAAAACATATCAGCTCGTGATCGTTGAATAATAATACTTTTTCAACAGATCATTATGTCACGAATATTTATTGATAATATTATGTATAGGTTGCAGCTCTATTTTAAGGAGGGACGGAGTTTTTGATTTAATTGTACATTTGTTTAATTGTTTAATTGATTGTTTCATTGATTGTTGGCTTCATTATATAACTGATGTTAATTGGTATCGTTTTCATCTTAGTCTGAGAAAGGTGAGGCATTTGCTTACACCGAAAGCGCTTACTATCAAATTATTAAACGGTTTTCGTTGATTTTGCCGGCTCTTATTGTGTTCCTCAACCCCTTTTTTTTGAAGTTTGTTTTGTGTTTTTTGGTTCTAATTAATGCTTTCAATGTGAACCATGGAATTAAAATTCAAACTAAAACTATTCTCATGAAAATCTTCTACAATTGTACTAATATCATCTTTATTTTCTCTGCATAAAACACGAAATCAGCAATACAGCTTAACTATTTTACAGCTTGCCTCTAACAAAAAAAATAGTGGGTATATACATATATATATATATATATATATATATATATATATATATATATATATATATATATATATATACACACATATATATATATATATATATACATATATCTATATAACATTTATTTATGTAACATTTGCTTACCGGAGAAGTCTGACTGGGCTAGCTGCCCATTTTCAGTGGAGGCCTGGGGAGAAAGGCTTTACATAAAACCACATAAGACACATAGCATTATACTACAAAAGTGAACAGAGACGTAACAGATTATGCAGAAATCATTGAAGATAGGCATCAATACAATGGAAATGCAATTCAACAATGTTTGCACAGACACATTTGAAAACTTGCAATGCAATTATCTCGGAAAAGTTTTGTTTACAACAGTGATATATGTGGAAAAAGAACAATAATGTGGGAGAAGATAGGAAGGTGTTGAATAAGTTCAGCCTGGAGAGGAGCAGGAGCATAGGCATTTGTCATTTAGCTGGGTCTTTAGCAGGTTTTTGAATTGTGCTGGGTTGGATGTGTTTAGTATTTTCTGAGGGACAGAGTTCCAGGTTTTGGATACATTATTAGAAAAAAAGTGATTTCCCATAGCTGTTGTTGGATTTAGTAACTTTTAACAGTAGTTTTTCAGAGGATCTCAGGGTCTTGCTTTTGAAGTGGATTTAAACTAGGTTGTGTAAGGCTGGACATGTGTCAGGTAGGTATACTGTAGAATGTGTTAGGGTAAGTTGGTTAAAGGTTAAGAGATTTGGATTCAGGCCATTTGAGTTTTGAAACTTTAAGCTTCTGATAGGGATCCATCTACATATATATATATATATATATATATATATATATATATATATATATATATGTATATAAAATATTTATATGGATCCCATTCAGAAGCTCAAGATTTCAAAACTTTGAACTTAAAAAGGCCAAGACAATCCCCAGGATTCACGAAGCCTCCGTGTAAGAGTTATAACTCTTACACGGAGGCTGCAGTTAAACTGAGTGATGTCAGCATGCTCTGCATATTCATGAGAGCATGCTGAATCACACCCAAGTCGAACACGGCCGTGTAAGACAGTAGGGGGCGTGTCCGTAGGCTGAGCCCTGCAAGCGGACACGCCCCCAGAAGTCTAAAAGTGCCCAAAGTACACACCCACAACAGAGTCCACGGAAATGTGAATAAACACAACACAACACATGCCCCTACAGACTATTAAACATAAAAGAAATATCAATGTACATTTAATATTTTTTTTAAATTGTAAACATGTTTAACTGTGAGTGCGCTGTGGAGGCGTGCCCGTAGCGCAGCTACAGTTAGCAGTCAGTGGGAAAGCAGATAAGAACTACATATGCAAAATAAGCCAGAAAGCAATAGCGAAGCAGTAGAGATGCCGGCTGCAGAGCAGGCATCCATGGTTCGAGCCCCAACAACCCAATTTTTTTTTTCTCAAAATAAGCATGAAACAAGTCTCTGACACATATATGTACACATAAAACCAGAATATATGTAAAATGCAATGTAATAGCCTATTTATATTGAATAAATGTGAGCCAGGAAATGAATATAAACTGCCTTATATGCCCATAGCTGAGCTACAGTTCAACAGAGTGAGGTTATGTGCCCGTAGATAAGCATAGGTTTAACTGGTGCAAAATGAGTGCCTGTAGCCGAGCAGTGGTTTACCACGCTGATTATATGTGCCCCTAATTGCGCTAAGTGGCACATGCTTGCCAATAGCCAAATAAGTGTTAAACCGGCGTACCCCATTTGCGCGGAGCTGCGCACCGCGCAAACACGCTAACCGACGGGCAACGGTGAGCAAGCCGTATCCAAAATGCCTTTACACAGACACACCCCTCAACATGTCTAGACAGTCCTGAAAAATAAAAAGCAGTGGCCAGGTTCGAACCCAGGATACTATACACCATAGTCAAGGTACAGAACCACTAAGCCATGACAGCAGTTCATAGAAATGCAATATCAGCTCATATATAGGAATGAATACAAACTACAGCATGACAATGCAGGTTTACTGAAGTTGATACAATTCCAAACTGGCCAATCACAGATATGTGCGGAAAACGGACTATATAAGCCCCATAGGCGGAATACACAGCATAAACGATTGTAGAACAGACCTGCAGTTAGAATGTCAGGTGTAGGTGAGGGTAGTCGCTTCCGAGCGCAGAGGTGGGGTGTTGAGGAGTCCAGGTACATGGCCTGGCTCCTAGTCCATAACCATGAGGCCCAACTCATGCAGGGCCAGGTCCTTTGGGGAGCGATAAGGCTGAGGCGTGGGACCAGTTGGCTCATGAACTCACCAGTGCCACAGGAATTCCTAGGACAGGTGAGCAGGTCCATCACCACCATGCAGACCTGAAGAGACGTAAGCAGGACCAACTGAACCGTTGGATCCAGGAGGCCCGGCAATCACCCAACGCCCCACCACTGAGTAAGTATAAATTAATTATGTTTGTAGAAAGTTAAACTACCTGAAATCATGGAGATGTGTATTCCAATGTTACTTCATTTATATTACAGCTGCAGGTGTCCGTTCTGCGAACCGCAGAGCCTATGCTGATAGGCTGGTGCGGTTGCGCCACCAGGCAGGTCAGTAATCCACTACTAGTAACTGTAAAGATATATAAATGTATGACAGTTAGCATAAGAGTGCAGTGTAGCCAGGAAGGAATTAAATCTGCAACTCACAGAGTGTGAAAGTTTATGCAAGTATTGCCTGATTACAACAGTTCCCAGCCTGTAAGATGAAACTAATCATGAGACTGTCCAACACATATTTGTAAATAAAACTGCCCTGCCTGTAAGAAAATAGTACACAAACAGCAGCAGCAGGTAAAGTATAGCTGCAGAAGAGGATGAATCCACCTGTGTGAGATGTATACTTGTGGAAATACTGAAACATGACAGAAGTGAGAGTGCTGGAAAGAACTGCAATAATTTCTGTTAAAACATGTCAATAAAGCCTAGAAGTACCAGTCTGAATAGTAACATGAAAGCAAGTGAGAGAGTGTGAGAAAGTGTCAGGAATACAGCACTACAGTAGTAATAACCCCTGAATAAAGTATACTGCAGTCAGGACATAATTAAATGCATGTGAGACCCAAAACCAAACAGAAACATCTGTTCAAAGTGTTGCTGCATGTGGAATGTGTACACCAAAATCTGGATATGCTGCTCCCAGTCTGAAATATGCAGATAGGATGACTGTCTGATATCCCAAACATCCACACCTGTCTACAGTTATAGAAAGAACAGTTAACAGGAGATGTATCTGCACAAATTTCGATATGACTTGTGTATGAACAGCAATAAAATGTAGACTTATGTTGCAGTAACAGTCCCATCTGCAAGGTTAAGTAGTTAACATATAGGACACTGTAGTCAGAACAGTAGTGTGTATATAACTGTAGCTATTATAAATGTACAGCATATGTGGTTGTATTCAAGGTGCTAATAATATGTCTGATTTACCCCACCCTCTAACCATCTATAACCCATTCCACGGAAAATGGTATGTGCAATCACAATTACCACCCCTGGACATCTGTCCTGTTGGGTCATATATATTTGCATGTCTGTTGATGCATCCGCCCTGTTCATACATCCACACCTGATGGCCTGTTGCCATCAACCAACCCTGCATGTTGTTGGACTGTGTATTACTGTTGAAATTATGCATGTGCTATGCACGCTGTTCAATGGTGTGAATAACTGGGTGTGTGGTTAATGGGAATACTAATGCATGCTGTTAAAACTAACTGTGAATGGTATTTATATGTCACTAACCCAAACTGTTATGACATAATGCAAAACATAGAACGACAGGGAAGGCAGGTTCCAGCGGACCCACCTCTCCCACCTCAGCTGGCGAGTGCACCTGGCACTAGTGCCGAGTCCGGACCCTCCTCCGGTGGCCCTGTGCCACCTGCGGGTGGAAGCGCTGCAGGGGACGGGCTCGCCCTCTGCAAGTGTGGCCGGAGGAGATCCACCACTCACCCTCCGTGGCGTCCGGACTGTGGTGCGAGGGAGATTCGGGACTCTGTCCTCGAGCCCCTCGCCAGCTCGAGGCACGGGTGGCGCAACTAACGGGCTTGCCCGTTGCCCCCCCTACACAGCCCCCAGCACAGCCCCGTCCTGGGCAGTGAAGGAACAGTGGCAACTGCCTATGGGTGGGGATATCAGTTCCACTGTTGCCATCTGTGGGCTCATGGGCTCTGGACATCCCAACCTCCGTCCCGTCAATTGTGTAACCCCCACACGTCTCATACACTGCCGCTGTATGCGTCTTGTTTGTCTTGTCTGTTAACCTACCCAACCTACCTCCCCAGCTGTACCGACTACCTTCACCTGACATACCACTCTCACCTGAAAAAAAAAAAAAGGGCACTCTGTACCCACAAAAAAATTACGCCCCATACATAGCTGCCCATTCCGCACACATGTCTACTGGACATGGAACCCATCAATTCCAATTGGCTGTACAACAGGTATTATTGTTGTCCTGACACCTCTCTCAGGGGTGGAAGGTTTCAAATGTCACACCAAATTACATACATATGCACAGCTGTTGCTGCTGAAGAAATGGGCAGCTATGGGCCTTACCTACATCCCTCCTGCACATCCCAAGCTTGTTTCCCTACTGTCTTACCCTCTTTGTGACCCCTTTTGCACCACTTTCCTGTCTCCGCGTTTTCGTTTCTTGCAAGGGAAATAGCGGTGTGCGCAAGAGTAAGCACGTTTAAGCGGTTGTAAGCGAGTGTGCGCTTGTGTGCGCGGAGCTAACCGCCAGTGCGCATGCGTGAGCTCCGCGCAAACCAGCGCTAACCCGGTTACAACTGCTTAAAAGTGCCTTAGTCACTTTGATTGACAGGTCCCGTACTCAGTTCAAAAGAAAAATAAAATCCCACTGTGAGTCCCGAACCCAGGACCTTGGCAACTATAGTCTGCATGTCTTACCACTAAGTCATGACTCTTACATAGAAACACTGTGCTAAAGTAAATATATCATTTAACAGTAGGAATGAATGTAAAGGGAATATAGATGTGTAGTACACAAAGCATGACATGTAGAATCACAAACAAAACTGGTGGATTTCCATAATAGTAGTGTGTGAACAGAAACAGCCATGCTAGTTGGAAGCTAGTAGGTAATAATGTCACCATAGCACTTTGCAAGACACACACATACTCACAGCAGGATAAGCACTGCCCATACCCCACAACCTCTTACAGGAACACATCCGGACCAAGTAATACAATATGTGGAGCAAAGGCCCAAAACCAGGGACACATTACAAATGAAGTTACAACAAATGCAGACAGTTCAGAAAGTAACAGGGTCTACACCTTGTGGGATGTTTGGAAGGGTATGTAGTCTGGAACTTGAATGTTTGTCACCATATTCTGACTTGAGCCCAGACTGACCTGCCAGATAAAGGTGTGCATGAGATAATGACCAAATTATGAGGCAGACATGTGGACAGCCTGCAAATATCTGTACACATGACGGGTTCAACACCACCATATTTGAATAGTTAAGAACCTAGACATAGCAACAGTGAATGTCTTACAGGGATGCCCCACAGACCCCATGTGAAACGTACAAACAGTAGGCAGAAAGGTGTAACACATGCAATGGTAACTATGGAGTCCAGAAAGTATTCACCACTCGCATGGCAGAAAAAGTGTAGTAATACCGATGCTCATGCTAACCCACAGTCACAACTGCAGCATACCAGACATATTAATGGGTGCACCCCACTGATATGTACCATTCCATGAGGCACATAACTGGTGAACCTGAAAGCCTCTGGGGCCTGCTCAGCAGCATACCCACATATGCTAATAGATGTCAAGGCCCACACCATGGCCAGACCACACTGCATGCTGTAACACCCTAGCAGATATAGCAAGCATTCCAGGGTGTGAATGTACATGGGAAATAGGAAAGCTACAGCAGCACACAACAGTCAAGACACCTAGCAGGCACACCAGTACTGACAGTAAAGGGCAACTATTGAAGACGTAGCAACAGAGTGCAAGCAAAGGTGAAAGGAAAGCACACACACACACATGCACACATCAACAATAGTAGTAGTTGTTAGTGTACATACACAGTCAGTACAGGAAACTGGAGAAATGAATGGAGGAATGTTAACCCACAACCCACCGAGTAAAATTAGAGATACCAACCTTTACACTCACAGAATGTTGTCCACAGCATAACAGCATGGTCCCTGCCATTAACATCTGAAAGGGCTACGCCTATTTCACACACCCTTTTATAGCACAGTTCTAAAATCACAGTGAGAACTGCAATCAGTACACAACAGGCTGCATGCAATTAGCAAATGCTGGCTAACAATTGGTGCAGAGGCCATCACATGGGCATATGCAGATACCTACAAAAGTATGCTGTATTCCATGTCCACGCATGCAATAATTACATTGCACCTGGAGAGAGAAAGAGAGACAGAGAGACAGAGAGACAGAGAGAGAGAGAGAGAGAGAGAGAGAGAGAGAGAGAGGGAGAACCACACCCAGAACTAGACTGCAACTAAGCAGACAGACAGCAATCCCCAGCAACAGCTACCTGGAAGCTGCAACTGTGAATCGGAGCAGCAGGACAGAGAGACAGACATTCGCAGACACAGCTGTGACAAACACAGGTACTGTAAAGTAATACTATCAAGGTGTACATACTGTGAACCCTCCATATGTGTTATTGGGCTGTATCCATATGTATATGAAGATGTGTAATGGGCAGGGATATACAGCACCTATCAGTGAAGGCTGTACATACAGTTGTATGTGTGAGCATCTATGTGCACATATATATGTCGTTTGATTGTAGGTTGTACTGCCATGTACTAATTAGATTACACAGCTATGTATGTTTAGCAGTATGTTAGTGTGTGTATACAGTAAGGTAGACATATATGCTGACATACCTGTCCAACATATGGCTATGTAGTTATGTCAACATATGTATATGTATATATCTTATATGTATATATATACATATGATATGCATATATGTATACATACATAGAGAGAGAGAGAGATGTAGGACTACATAGACAGATGCTGATAGAATATTGTAGCGACATATCTATGTAATGCACACATGCAGAGATAGATATATTTAGATACATATACATAGACAGACTGATCTGACCACCTACAGGTATGATTGTATATGCTGACCTGCAACATAGCCTGCCCCCCCCCGTCACCCACACCCCCTCTGCGCCCCCCCACGTCTACAGCAGAATATGTACATCAATATATATATATGTGCAAATGTATACACACATATGTACATATATATAGAAATAGACATATAGACATATCTTAATACATATATATATGTATAGAGAGAGAGTGAGAGAGATGTATACAGAGCTGGAGTGAGGCACATGTGTACAGATGTATTGCAACTGGTGCCTGGTGACAAAGGCACGGAGTGAACACCAGTGTCACATCCGGAGTACCATACCACAGTCCAGATCACCTACACAGGTAACCACCATATAAATGAGTGTCCGCCCACCACTGCATATGTCAGGGGTGGTCAGGGTCAGACATGTGTACAATAGTGGCCCCAATGATAGTCACAGTGGCACACTATCCCTGGAATAGCTGCACATGGTATGTGTCCGCACACATGGTCAGTCAGGCATGGACATGTAGGTCGGTGTACCCCCCACAGCACGTAATGTATGCCATGGTATGGACCTCACACGACAGCAACAGATATGTAGAAGGACACAGTGACATGTACAACATGGTGACAATGCACCCAAACACAGTACCATTGCACAGTGACTGTCAACACCACAGAGTACACATATGCCGCCCACGTACAGGTTACCACCCCCAGATGCACATATGGAGGTCACACCCATGACAGATGTCCAACAGGCATTGTACCACCGCCCACCATCCACAACCTACCTGTCTGCTGTGTGTCGTCTGTGCCACTGCAATTTAGTGCACATGTGTAGGTACGGGTTCAGACTCACAGACAGGACACACCCTGCAACAAACCACACAGTGTTATGATGCGAGACTCCCCATGTGTACATGTCACACATACCCCTGCTGCATGACACTCAGATAGGTAATATGCCATATGTGTCACCCTGTGTAACTGGGTGACGGCAGCAGGTACCATCACACCACATGTGTCACAATTGTCAGGTTAGCAGAACAGTACGCTGCTGTAGACACGGGGGCATTAGCATATTGTATAGTATTGTATTACAATGTCATGTATTGTGTTGTATTGTATTGGTATGGTGAGGTGCCTCCTGCATGGAGTGGAACCACTGGTGCTGTGCGCCAGTGTACAGGTACATACCCTGTAGTCAAGGTAGTGTAACATAGCACCTCTATATGTGTGTTTAGCGCTTGTCAGAAGGTATGTAGCATGCAACTGGGGATACCAGCAGGTCCCGTCCATGTCGTGTATTCTGCTCACCTGTGGGTGTCTCTCACCTGGATAACTGTGATGACCTTGAGGTTAGGGTCAGCAGGGATAACCATGCCTTAATACAGGGGGAGGGCGGGGTGACACCTGCACTGACCCTGTCCACCACAATGTCGTCTAACTGTGGTGTAGGTGAAATATGTGTGGTGTACTACCCATGGGCATAGAGGATGGTTCCTGACCAGGTCGCTAAATAGGTCAGGTAGGCCTCCTGGTCATCTGCAGTATCACGCTTGACATCCCACTCAACATTGCCCATGTAGTCAGTGTGATGGGAAATAGATCCTTACCAGTGCTGCTCAGACATACCCTCCCTTCAGAGACTGATGCTCTGTCTCGTAGTAGCTTACATCAAGTGTAATACAATCAGTATATGGCTGGGGTTCGCCGGACAGGATGCTGTCCCTTTGTGGACAGTGTCCTGGACATATATGGGAATGCATGAGCCATGCGGTCTTGGAGATGTCTGTAGAAAGCAATTGTGTAGGGGTCAGCATTGTGTGCTGTCTCTGAAACTGGCCCAGTGGGCTGTAAGGATACCATATCAGTGTTACAAAGTGTAACGTCTGTATCTGTAATGTTGTGCACTGTAGCCATCTGTGCTGGTGGTGGAGGTGGGATATGTATATCCAGGGCAAGCAGGGTGTGGTCAGCCCACAGTAGTCACCGATGTACGCCATACAGTACCTAGACACAAACCCACAGAGTGAGGAGGTGCACCTCACCTGAATTGGTGTTCTGACTGCTGGTGTCCAGTAGTATGTCATACGTAGCCTGGCAGGTACTGTACAACAGTTGCTGGCCGAGCACTGATACCTGGCCATCTACATGTGTATCCACCAATAGACAGACAGCTGCTACATATGTGTGATATGTGGTATCATGACAGTCAAGTAGCATGTGTAGTATGTGTGCCAAGGTCTGCCAACATAGATTGCTGATACCATGTTATCTTTATTCCCAGGTACATGGCCCACCCAAGACATGCAACCTACTCCGTGGCTGAGGATGAGGAGATACACCAGAGCCTGGTGCGGATCTATGCAACACTCTTTTCCCGCACCAGCCAGAATCAGCAGGTGAGGGCTGCACTGTGGCAGGACCTTGTCCGTCGGGTAAATGATATAGGCATGCATAATAGGACATATGAGCAGGTACGACATCACTGCAGTGATTTGATTAGACATGTCCGTCAGCGTCGTCAGATATCCACAGGCAACAGGTCGCCACAGGTGGTGGGTGGCTACACATCCCCACTCACCAGACTGGAGGGACTGCTCCTGAGTGTAGTGGCTCCAGTCCACCTGCAACAACAACAGCAGCAGACATGCGTCATGATGGAGGCTGGAGCCACAGGAGCAGGACACTGAACGTGCAGGTAATATGTCACATGTGTAGTTGACTGTTGTGTACACTGGTAGTTAATGCATGTGTGTGGTGTGTCCTTTGTTTGTAGCTGCAACCATAGTATATAATGTGCAAGTGTGATATCCACAATATTAGCTGCAGACCTTTGAAAGGCGACTGTGGTACTCCTGACCTGTATCATACTCAGTAATATTGGCACAGTTGTGCCCACTAACATTAGTTTCCTCCTGTCTGCAGGACCCTCCGGTATCACTGCATTGCAGCCTATCCATGCTGGTGAGTGTCTATTTACTTTACCTGTAAAGATGTTGGTAGTAATAGTACCTTTTGGCACACTTAGTGGTGCCCCTTGTATGCATGTAGGTGTGTCTGTGTCTGTGTGTCAATATCACGCATACTGAGTACTGTTCAATTGTGTGAAACTGTGTGCACGTGTGCATGTGTGCAAGTGTGCAAGTGTGCAAGTGTGCAAGTGTGCACGTGTGCACGTGTGCACGTGTGCACGTGTGCATGTGTGCATGTGTGCACGTGTGCACGTGTGCACGTGTGCATGTGTGCATGTGTGCATGTGTGCATGTGTGCATGTGTGCATCGCTGGCAGTGTGAAGACATTGTAAACTGTGTTTCCTGTTTCCTACCCACAGGTTCTGTTGCTGCTCTGGTGTTATCTAGCAGGGAACCTGAGTCAGGTGCCGTGGGTACTGCTACTGATGACATTGCTGTAGTGGTACAGGACGGTATGCCAGGGTCCGCCATTGGTCAGCCAATTGACAGTACACAGCTGTCGACACCATCCATGTGCACAGTTATCCTGCCAATACACCCCTTGTCACCACTGTCCCTAGGTGATGGACAGCATACAGTGGGCATTGACCAGGGTAATGTGGTATCTGCGGCACATGCTTCCCCACACAGCAGCCATGGGCATGGCCCAGAGATGGTACCACACAGACAGATGTCCAGGGGTTCTCGTGGGAGCATCCATGGGCGTACTGCCCCTGGCAGACGTGCCCACAGAGGACTTACAACCTCAGCTATGTTTCGGACTGTCATGCAGGCACAGTCACGTATGGAACGGTACACCAGACAGGGTCTGAGGGAGCTGACAGCATGTCGCACAGCCATGACCGACGGTATGCGTGACATTGCGGCCGCCATCCGTGATTTCACCGACGTCAGACAGACGCTGTGGGGACATATTACACCAGCTCCACAACTACATGTCCATGAGCCAGGGTGATGGTGGGCGGTTGCGTCGACGCGTGGCGTATGCCAGCAACAGCAGCAGCTGGCAGCCGGGGTGGACGACCACCGGGCCGCCGCCCCCGTAGTGCCAGCAGCAGCCCCAGCAATGCTGGGTCTGTGCTGTCATCAGACCGCCCCAGGAGACCACGTGCACGTGGCTCTGGCCAGGGCCGACAGGGCTCTGTATCCAGTCAACGAACACCTGCTTCTGATGACAGTACCCAGTCTGGGTTGGTACCGGATACGGTCCGTAGCACCCCTGCAAGGCACAGGTACCGTGTCCGTGGCCAGAGACACTGATCTGTATGACCTGGCAGGTACAGTCTGTGGCTGTCCACAAACACCAGTATATGGCAGCCATGAGGTGGAACTGTGTGCATCCATACACACATGCAAAATAACAACACCTAGGGCTACCGCATACACGCACACACTGCATCAACACTGCCCCACCTTCTACTGCTGTCCCTCACCAACACACATACACATACATGTCAATTGGTGGTATGGGTGGCTGACCCAGGCATACCAAGTTCACACCCTGTGCATATGATGAAACTGTGCCACCTCCTGCAGTCTGTAACAACTGTGCAGGTACAGGTTAACATGTTGCTGATGCACAGGGTGACCACATAGATGTGTAGTAATAGTATCATGTTGTGAACAGTACTGTGTGCTGATTTAATTGTGGGTATATCACAGCATGCCTGATGCAGTATTTGTGTGATTGTCATGTCCTGTTGTCTACACCCATGGTAAGTACCATAGTGTATCATCTGCACATGTTGGCATACTAGTGGTAATGATGTCAACAGCAGCCTACATACATAGGTAGCACAGGAGATGGGTAATGAATGTAGTAATACACAATGATGGACATGTAAATTGCAAGTGGCATGTTGGCCACACTAGACTCTGCAATGCAGATGTGTGAGGATGTTGATATGTGTGCAGAACTACACAACTGGTACAGGACACACAGGTGCACACTAGCACTGCATGCACACACCTCATACCATGCTAGACAGCACCAACACACATAACGAACTGTCACAGGAGGGAGAGTCCCCATATATGTCAGGGATACTGTGGTGGCAGGCCAGGGAGCATACATCCTACTAAGTATGGCACCACTGAGAGAAGGATCGGTGTCTGTTATTTGACATGTGTATTACTGCAGGTATTGGCACATGGGTTTATATCCAGTTATTGTACATCCTGACAGTACATGCATGTTCCGTACACTTGTGTGCACTGAGACTGGACCCTGGCCATCTGACCAGTGTATTTCCATGTACATGTGCATAGCGCCTGCATATGTGCAGTGTTACCTTATGGAACTGGTACAGCTTGTTTGTTGTACAATGGACTACATGGAGCCCTGTTCACTGTACCTTTGTTTGCATGCATGTTTGCATGCAATTGCCCTGGAATACCGATCACACCTGCAATGCATAGTTATTGAGCTTCTGTGGACTCCTAGTGCCATCTGTGTAGCCTACTATATGTATGGCCATGTCCCTCTTGAGAGGTTGCCACTGTTTGACCTGCTCACATGTACATTGACTGTGACACAGTGCATATGACCTGCCTGACATGTGTCCATGTGAGCAGTCATATATGCTACTGCTAAGTAGTCACAGGCACTACACCTTCACACATCCATCTCCTGTTGAACTACCTGCTTTGCTAGGGACAGCCTGCACCTGTCACCCCTGGCCTATCAGATATTGGCAAAGCCTCTTGCTACCCCCATAGTGCCTATGTTAGGCAGGGCTCACATGACAAACCCACCTTCATAGGTATCACAAGGGATAAGACACTAAGAGCAATGCTACCCAACGCCAGATGTCTAAACCTCCAGATGCATGCACCCAAAACACTCCTTTGCATGGGAAACATCGATATGTGTGCAGTAACAGATGCCTGGTTCAGGGCTACTGAGAGCACACCAGCACTACCAGGTGTAACGCGTTTGATGTGTTTCCTACAGTCAGCAAGGCCATTGCCGAGGGAAGGTGGTTCACACAGCCTACCTGGACCTTGCAAACGCCTTCACAATACCCCACTTGGGCATTCTAGGAAGCTCACCAGCTTAAATATGAGCCCCTATGTCACTAGATGGATTGCACAGTGGCTCAAGAACAGAACCCACATGGTTAGCATTGCTGGAGCCATGCCAGACCCCATAACAGTTACAGGTTGTGTCCCAGAAGGCTCAGTCCTGGGACCCTCTTGTTAAGTACATATTTATTGGAGGTACAGGCCAACACGGATGAACTGTGGCTGTCCAAATATGCAGATGACTGCAAACTGGACACCATAATCGACTCCCCAGCTGACACAAGCATCTTTCAAAGGGGCATCATAGCAACAGACAACTTGTGCCAGAGCCATGGCCATCTGCTGAACAGTGTGTAGAAGGGGAATGTGCATCCTGTAGTCTGTTCACCTAGTTACCAAAAGGGACATTGTCCCCACACACTAACCCCCTCAGCCGAAAACACACACTTGCCAATTGCAGGATTCAAACCCCTATCTGACTGTTATGACACGTGAGACAGGCGCATTAGCTGAGCACGCTATTTGCATTACTGGGGTTTTTTTCTTCCCCTGCTATACTTATAGAGTGCTGACATCATCAGTGTTTAGAAAAGGGAATGGGCATCCTGTAGTGTCCTATCCTATTTGCCAAAAGGGACACTTCCCTCAAACACTAACCCCCCTCAGACAGACACACACACTTGCCATTCACAGGAATCAAACCCCTACCTAGCTATGTTATGACACTTGAGACGGACGCATTAGCAGGGCGCGCTATTCGCATTACTGGGAGGTTTCCTTTCTCCTGCTCTACTTATAGGGTGCTGACATCATCAGTGTTTAGCAAAGGGGAGGGGCATCCTGTAGTCTGTTCACCCAGTTTCCAAAAGGGACATTTCCAGCACACACTAACCCCTCTCAGACAAACACACACACTCGCCATTCACAGAAATCAAACCCCTACCTAGTTATGTTATGACACTTGAGACGGACGCATTAGCAGAGCGCGCTATTCGCATTACTGGGAGGTTTCCTTTCTCCTGCTCTACTTATAGGGTGCTGACATCAGCAGTGTTTAGCAAAGGGGAGGGGCATCCTGTAGTCTGTTCACCCAGTTTCCAAAAGGGACTTTTCCAGCACACACTAACCCCCCTCAGACAAACACACACACTTGCCATTCACAGGAATCAAACCCCTACCTAGGTTATGTTATGACACTTGAGATAGACGCATTAGCGGAGCACGCTATTCGCATTACTGGGAGGTTTTCTTTCTCCTGCTCTACTTATAGGGTGCTGACATCAGCAGTGTTTAGCAAAGGGGAGGGGCATCCTGTAGTCTGTTCACCCAGTTTCCAAAAGGGACTTTTCCAGCACACACTAACTCCCCTCAGACAAACACACACACTTGCCGTTCACAGGAATCAAACCCCTACCTAATTATGTTATGACATTTGAGACAGACGCATTAGCAGAGCGCGCTATTCGCATTACTGGGAGGTTTCCTTTCTCCTGCTCTACTTATAGGGTGCTGACATCAGCAGTGTTTAGCAAAGGGGAGGGGCATCCTGTAGTCTGTTCACCCAGTTTCCAAAAGGGACTTTTCCAGCACACACTAACCCCCCTCAGACAAACACACACACTTACCATTCACAGGAATCAAACCCCTACCTAGTTATGTTATGACACTTGAGACGGACGCATTAGCGGAGCGCGCTATTCCCATTACTGGGAGGTTTCCTTTCTCCTGCTCTACTTATAGGGTGCTGACATCATCGGTGTTTAGAAAGGGAATGTGCATCCTGTAGTGTCTTTTCCTATTTGCCAAAAGGGTCATTTCCCTCACACAGACTTACACACACACACCAACCTCACACACAGACAGACACACACACACACAGAGCACTTGCAGGATTTGAACCCCTATCTAACTATGTCATGACACTTGAGACGGACGCATTAGCGGAGCGCGCTATTCGGATTACTGGGAAGTTTCATTTCTCCTGCTGTACTTCTAGGGTGCTGACATCATCTCTGTTTGGAAAGGGGAATGTGCATCCTGTGGGGAAGCAAACACCAAGCACACTATGGCTAAGCTGTCATTCCCTAGGGCAAACAGCCTAGTGTTGACCTCTACACCATTATGTTTAATTGTCAAATGCACATTATTTGTTGCTGATAGACTGTTTGCATATCTTTATTGCCATAGCATTCCCTGTTGGTATGAACAACCTCTGCATCTGTGGAAACTGTTTGCATATGGGAGGGATCCACTATATCACGTATGTCTCTGTAGTCATTTAACTGTGTGCACTGGTCAGACTGCTGTAATGTGGTTGGTTCCTGGCATAACACATAACAATACCAGATATGTGTGTCCCACTGCTAAACCAAGATTTGGACTAAGTGTGTGAGCATGCCCAGTTCAGCCTTCCCATGGCATGTTGTCAAAGTGTGTGAGCATGCCCAGTGTGATTATTCCATATGTTGGACTCTGCAGCCCACCACATTTGTGGATGTGTGTGAACTTCACAAACTATCACCCGTTCATGGTTGTGGGTTGTGTGTCATGTTGTGTAGTTACTGTACAACTGCTTTGTGTGTGAACACAACAGGATTATACTGTGCCTGCAGTGTTTGCATGGGATACTTTGCATGCAGTCGTCAACATCCTTTCACACTGACCTAACACTGTAGTACTGTATAGTGTACTGGCAGTACTTTGACTGTGGTGGACAGTAACCTGGGCTTTACTGCAACAGCCTGGTTGGGGCCAGTTGTGTACATCTGACCATGTTGCATTCTGTTCAGATATGCACTACTTACACCAGGCTTGCCCAACATTGTTAGTGTATCCCACAACATAGGTGTACAATTGCAAACACTAGCGATGTGCCCTAGTCCATGGCTAATGCAAGTTGGAGAGTGTGTTTGTCCTTCAACACACATTGTAAGGGGAGTTTGCCATGACATATGTCATGGTTAGTATACTGTGCCTCTGTCTACCTGTGACATGACAGTGATACCCAGGATAAACCTACCATCTCCGTCCACCCATCAGGATTCCTATTGAGGAAGATTGATAAGTGACTCTATGGGTAGCCTGTGCTGAGGGTTCACTCATGGGTGGGAGTGGCTTCTGTGTTATGGATCACACAGTACAGCCTGTCCTATGTAAGTCAGTGCTGGGGTTCAGGTCTGTCATGTGCATAGCTCACTGCCATTCAGATTGTACTATGTGCAGCATTTTTATTGATGCCAGCAACACAGGCAACACATGGCATGTGTGTAGGCTGATTGATACTCCTGATAAGGTACTGTTGGGGACTTTACAGTTGATGGAGGTGTCTGCTGAGGTACATCCCACAGGGGCTATTGTAGTCGATTGTACCACTGATGCAGGAGGACTGCAGAGCCACAATGACCTCCCTTATGTAGATCTGACAGCCTTCATGATTAGGTGGGTATATGGTATGTTTCTGTAAACACTACAGCACATGTTTGTCCAGTGCAGGATATCTATCACCCTGTGTCCCCAGGTCTCTCATTACATGTTAACTACATAATGGGTTAACACCTATGTGGTAATTGGTAGGCACTTACTGTATATCCACGGGGGTTGACTATACACATTTCTGCACTTAGCTTGCTGACATTGCTATGGCACCAGTTGTCTGTTTCTATGTGGCCCTTTTGTGGGATGCATGTGTCAGCTGGTGGATCATATGTGGTGAGCGGTTTGTAGTCCTCTGCAAACATGTTAGGACACAGTCCTTCCATGTTTGCCTGTACCTATGGGACATATATACCAGACGAGGGAGATACCAGGTCCAAGCCTTGTGGGATGCCAGTTATATCTGGTTTGTAGTCTGACATGGCTGAAGCATGTCTGACCATGTCTGTTCTGTCCTTGGTCTGGTTTGCAACCCCTCTACTGACATGTGGGTTTATATTTACACTGGTGAGCCTATCTATACTGAACATGTAGGGTATTGTATAGAAGCCTTTTCTAGGTCCTGATACACTGTGTGGAGCACATTGCCCTCATCAATGACCTTAATAACTGTTTCAATTGAGTCCAACATGGTTAGGGGCAGGATCTGCACTTGAGGAGGCCACACTGGGTTGGGTCCGGTGTCAGTAGGTCACCAACATCCATATGTCTGTGGTACATGCTGCTCCTTTCCATAGCTGTGCAATCTGGGCTTCACAGGATTCTGGGGTAGTACTGTTCAGTATCCATTCAGGCAACACCTTTGTTGAGAAGGACCACTGTTGTTGTACACTGCTCTTTGGGTACATATTCTGTGGTACGGCTGACATTGAGCAGTAGTGTGGTTTGGCATTCCATTCATCTTAGACTCCATGTTGCACTACGCCCAGGTCACCATCTCATACCATTGCTGCTGTGTGTTTTGCTTTGGAGATGTTGTCTGTTACCTCAGCATCTGCTATGTCAGGGGGCCAGCAGTCTGCTGGGATAGATATTCTGCATACATGGGGGTGTGGGGGTTTGCACTGCACCTGTCGGGATGTATGTTGGCAATATGTGTGTGTGTTTGTGGCATTTGTGTGATTCAGGGCATATCTGTGAATTCACAACATGGCTCCTACCATCAGTTGTGTAAGCCTTGGGATTATCCTTCATGTCCTGTACAATTTGTATCTACATAGGTTCATAGGTTCATACTAGGCTATCCACCCTGGGCATTTGTTAGGCTAGCCAGAGTGTGTGTGGCTTTTGAGACCCCTTGCTATCTGGATATTATGGCCATGTATTATTTGCTTAGCTGTGCCTCTGTCTGGACATGACACAGTGAAGACCCCACTGTAACTCTACAATCATCCATCCACTTGGCAAGATTCCTGTTGAACAGTGTCAGTGAGGGGCTCTGCCTAACATGGGGTGGGATTCTGGTCCAGGGTGTGTGGAGCCTCTGGATTATGTATCTGTCCCACCGGCACATCCTATTTCATTATGTGTTGGGGTTGACATCTCTCACTCTCGCAGCTCAATGGATATGTGTTGTCTGGGGTGGAGCATGTCCATTACTCCTGTGTTGGGCATGGCCTCCTACAACAGGCATGCAATGCCTCTGTGTGGGCAGTCTGCGACTGGAGTCAGCTGGGGTGTCTACAGCCTAGCAGCATATGACATATATGTATGACACTTTATCCTCTTGGTGAGGTACCTATGCAGTCTTCCTAACTGCTGCAGGTGTCAGGTAAGGTAGATCCCATATGAGGCATTGTACTGGATTATGGGTGTGATTGGGATAAAGTATAGGGGCACAGTGACCTCTGTTGCCATAGATGTGACTCCTTTCCTAATACAGTGTCACATGTAGACAGTCTTCCTAGCCACATTGGCAATGTGGGTGTCACATAACAGGTTACTGTTCAGTTGTGTCCCTTGGTCCCTGGTTACTCCTTCCATACATAATGGTTTACCACCTATGTGGTATTTCGTGGTACCTTGGTTGGTATTTGGTGGGGAATTCATACTGTCCAGTGTCTTCAGGACGGTTGGGGGGGGGGTTATTGTGTGTGAGAGTGCGGTCTGTAGCATACTACAGACTGCACAGCAGTCTTGCCTACATTTAGTTGCACGTGGGTGAACTCTACTGCCTTGTGCATTGTCAGTTACCTGGACGTATGGGTGTTTGTGCTGCCTATGGTTACTCACCTCCTTTTATGTAGTGTTCCAGGTTTTGGGGCCATGACACATGGTACATGGTATAACCTGGTAGTGCTGGTGTGCTGTCAGGAGCCTTGCAGCAGGTTTCTGTCACTGCACAGACATCGATGTTCTCTATTCTGGGGATGGCCTCGGGAGCATGCATATTGGGGTGTACACATCTGGCATCAGTCAGCATTTCCCTTATGTTTCTTCCCACTTATGTTTTCTCGGGTGGTGGGTCAGTCTTTTCAGCCTTGCCTACAAAAGGCTGTGTGGAGGTGTCCAAGGCCTTATCCACTATTCAGACGCCCAGGGGTAACAGGTGCAGGCCATCCCAAGGGCAGCTGCATGGCTTGTCAAGCATGACATCCCAAGCTGACAGACATTGGATCCCCTTGGAATGACACCAGTAAGTGTGCTACTTGCTATGACTGATCATTCCATGTTTCTACTGTGGCATTATTCTTGGTAAGGGTAGGTTGCTGCAAACGGTGAGTGTCATACCAGCCTGGACTACATACTCGGATAGCTCATCTGTGTCTCTTTACCTGTAGTCTAGGGCAGTACATCTCGGGTCATTCACACCAGCATGGACTATGACTGCATCATATTTCTGTTTGCTTTGGAGTGACCTTCATATTTCTGTTATGTGGCATATTGTGGTGGCCTACAGGCAGCTTACTGTACCCTTTCCTTTGTTCAGTCTGCTGTGCGGGACAGCAGTGTGTCTGACTATGGAGTCACCTATTACAACTGTATCAGGCATGTTGTTTCTCCTTCTGGCCTGTGACTGTTTGGCACACCAGCTTTGTGTGCTATGTGTTGCATGTGCTATGTTTGGAGGCTGTTTCATTGGGTGTCTGCTTTATTGGCCTCTGTTGGTGTGCTGTGTGTGTGATTTCTGCCTCCGGGAATGTATTTCTGTGTTTATGTGTTTGGTTTGCAGTTGTGATAGGTCTATGTGGGTATGTGTTTGTGGTGTGTGTGGCTACCTTCTCCTACTGACTTGTTTGGGGTGTACTGAGTTGGGGGAGCTCTGCCTCCAGTTTGGATGGATGGTTGCATCTCTCACATATATTTGTATTTCTTGGGTGGAGTTGGTGGTTGTCTGTGTACTTGGGGCAGGTGTAACATTGCCTCAGGATTCACAGATTCCACTTGTTGTGCCTGGCCTTACTGGATTGCATGTGTGGACAGATTATATTGCCATACTACTGATCAGTAATTACGTCATTGTTCATGCTTGCTCTATCATGTAGTAGCTTCCTCTTTCTCTTGCATGTTTTGGTTATGGCTGGTGTCCACCATGCCAGATTTAGACACTGTGTCTTGTTTTAATGTGGGACTGCATAATCCAAGCATTCCTGGCGGTGTTCATGGAATGGCTGTCTTACAGGTTCTGAGGCGTGGCCCATATTTTGCACCTGCACAGGACCTTTCATGGATTCCACATCATTTTGGAGGTGTGCAAATAATGCTTAGCACATGTTTTCCACTGTGATTTCCCGGACAGGGACTGTGGTCAGGATTTGTATATCCAGTGTGATTACTATATGGTCTGGTGTTACCAGTGTGCAATACACTTCTCATCTTGACATCCCGTACCCATGTTGCTGATTATCACATCCAGTATGCTTGCCCCTCTTGTGGGTGTGCTACGTTGTTCCTGGGCCTTTTGGTTTGTGGATTCAATGACCTTTTGTCCTACACTGTTGCAGCTGGTATAATGCTCCCAGTCTATGTGTCTGGGTATTTGCAGTGACCCAAAATAATGTGGTTTGGAGGACTTGATATATTCATGTATTCCAGCATGGGCGCGATGCAGTTCCTGGTGTTGGGCCAGTACTCTGTAGCAGGCTATACACTGGTGGGCGGTTTTAGCCACTGTTACTTGAGCATGGCTAGTCCATGCTGCTTTTGTGGTGGTACCAACATGGGGTGTGGTTATCCTTGACAATTCTTGCTGGTCGCCCTCCTTTTGTAGCTTGTTCCAAGTGTTGAGGATGTACAGCACAGTATGAGGTGTAACCTGGTAGTGTTAGGGTGCTGTTGTGAGCCTTGCCTCAGTATTCTGTTACAGCACAGTTATCAACATTCTCCATACTGGGTGGGCTTAGTCTGCATGCATCTTGCTGTTTGACCTTATCCCTTATCTGATTCTTATCCCTTCTGGTACCTATGGAGATAGGTTTGTGTTTTGCGCCTTCCTATTCAGGGCACACTGTGCATGACAACAGCCTTTGCCAGTATTCATACGGCCTGCACTGATAGGTGCATGCCAGTCCTGGCAGGTGGTGCATCATGTCATGCTCAGCATGTCATCCCAGACTGGCACACAGTTCGTCCCCTTTGCCTACCTGCATTACTTCGGTAATTGTTGCACTTCATCATCTCGTTGTCCTGTTGTGGCATGCTGCTTGTTGAGGGTAGGATGTTAGACGGGGTCCTCAGGTGTGCATATGGTACTTGGTGTTACATTACTTGACACACAGCATTCATGCCTCAGGTGGTGCTGCAGGGCTGCCTCTGTCGGATGCACATATTACACTTCCCTGTACACGTTTGTGAGCAGGTTGTGTCACATTAGGCATCCCTGTTACTATATGGTGAGTCGGAGAGGGGTATCATTCCCAAGGTTCCTACTGAGCCAATGTATGTGCTATGCGTTGCCTCTTTGCCAAAGCCAGGGCATACTGGGCACGCCTCCTTCTGCCTACTGGGGCAGGCTCAGGTTGTTCCTCCTCCGAGTCACGCTGTGCCTGTGGTGGCCTTGGCGATGGTGGGGGGCTGTTTGGCCCAGCCCTATGGTGGTCCTGCTGCAGCTGTTTTCACATGATCATATTATGTAGCATAGCACATACCATGACAATTTGGGTACATGTAGTTGGTGTGTACTGCAAGGCTCCACCAGATGTGTCCAGACACCGGAACCGTGACTTGAGCAGCCCAAACACACGCTCTATTACATTACGTGTTTGTGCGTGTGCCTCATTATGGTGTTCCTGTTCAGGTGTGTGTGCATTTCTGATGGGTGTCATCAGCCACGGCTCCAGTGCATATCCTGCATCCCCAACTAGGTGTCCGTGTGGGATGTCCCCATTGGCAAATGTCTGGTACAGCTGCGTCAAATGCCAGATGTGGGAATCATGGTAGCTCCCAGGACAGCCGGCACACACATTCATTATTATGCCCTGGGCATCACACACGACCTGGCAGTTGATGGAGGGGAAGCCCTTGCGGTTTATGTAGGCCCTACCCCGCTCTCCTGCTGGTGCTTTGATGCGTATGTGCGTGCAGTCTATGGCACCCAGTACCTCAGGGTATTCCGCTATTTGCTGGAAGAGACGATGTTGCTGGCCAATACCTCACGGGCATTGGGGAAGTATACATGATCACCGACATGTGCTGACATGGCATCCAGGAACTGGTGCAGTACCCTGGAAGCTGATGCCTGTGATATCCCCATCATATCGCCAGTTGGTCTCTGGAAGGTACCTGTTGCTAGTATTCTTAGGCCAACACATACCTTGGTTTCCACTGGGATGGGTTCCCCTCTGTTGGTTCTGTGTGTGAGGCGTGGCCTGCACAGCTCCACTATTTGCTGCAGGAGGTCTCTGTCCACTCTATAGCTCTACTATCTCCAGCTCATGTAACCCGTGGTAGGTGACCCTGGGCCTGTACACTCTTCTCCGTCTCCTCACTGCGGGTTGCCTGGCACCATCTGCATTGTCACCACCCTCAGCAAGTCGCCTATGTCTCATTATGACAGCTATGGCAGCCCCTAACATTTCTGCTCTGAGTTCAGCTTTTTCAGTTTTCACTTCTGATAACTTAACTCCTGTCTTGCAGTGTCTCTTGAGAGAAACATTCTACACTGCTGTTTGCAGAGTTTTAAGTGCTGGGCTGGCCTAGTATTCTGCCTGTGTAATTGCCTGCATCTAATTGTTTTCACCTGCTAGCTCCAGCAGTATTCCCTGCTAACTTCCTAGTACATCTGTTGTTTCCTTTTTCCTTTCTGTTTCCTCAGGGTGGGGCCGTGTGCAAACCAGCAGAAACACGCTCACAGTGGCTTACACGCGCGCACACATACTTACACAGTTTTGGATCTGCTTATTCAGTTTTCAACGCGTGCACGCCCGCGCAAATGGTGTTAAACAGCTCCCAACACGCTCCCACATGCTTAGTCTGCCTTACACGCGCGCACACTGCCTTACATGCGCGCACACTGCCTTACTGCAGCGTGCACACCGTCTTCACGGTGCGGCGCCATACGCGCAAGATACACTTCCAACAAGAAACCTTGGTGTAGGCAACAGTGTACACCTTCCATTTCTTGGCTTTCTCATGTTTACTTGGGGGCACACCTCCTTCCTTGATATCTCTCTGACATCTGTCATGTAACTCTACCTTCCAATGACTTCTATCCCTTTCTACCATTCCCCCCTGTGATGTCACCTATCTCCTACTCTGTTCCTCCCCCTTCTGTAACTCTTACACTACTCAGACTGTGCTCATTTACTATGTGACAGTGGTATTCAGTATCCTTACCCTAATTTGCATCAGATTGCCTACTAATGCTTAGTTACATCTCTTACACTTGGCTTCCCCCCTTGGCAACCACTACACGGTGGCCATGTTGGTTTTCCTATGCTGGTCCCTCCATTGACATTCCATATATTGCATGACACCTACATTTGTAGGTTTAAAACCTTCGTTTTCATGTTTTATGCAGCGCAGCCCGTTTGCGCGAGGCTGCGCTGGGTTTACACATCGGCAATTGCCGAAAAAAAATATATATATTTTTCGAATTTTTGCATGGGGTTGCATTGCCAATGGCCACATATTTGGCCATTGGCATGCTGCCTATAACATATGCACCCTTTATTTGGAGCTGACATGGCTCCATTGCCGTGTTTGCAGAAACGTACTCAGTTGTCAACTGAGTACATTTCTGCAGCTAACACGGCTCTTACACGGGCTGTTCTTGGCTTCCTGGATCGCTAATCAGCCTCATTTGCATGCTATTCGGCTGCAAGTGGGCTGATTTGCTTAGCCACGCCCACTCCGTGTAAGAGCCGTGTTAGACTAACTCTTACACGGACTTTGGGCTGTTCCTGGATCGCGAAGGCTACATGGAGTCTTACACTACTCTTAGACTCCGTGTTAGCCTTCGTGAATCCGGCCCAATAAGATCAAAGTTTTGAAACTTCTAAAATTTTGTTTGGAGATAGCCATACAATGCATAACACAATATTTACCGTCTTCTTCACTGTAGTGTGATCTTGTAGTTGGTGTATTTAATTAGCAGGGGATTTGGGGGAGTGCAGTGGAGCTTGCCCTTCCTGCAAAAGCATTTATATATATATATATATATATATATATATATATATATATATATATATATATATATTCTTTTTTTTTTTTTTTTGGTTTTCAAGTTTCAAAACTTTGATCTTATGGTCTCGGCCGTTTGAAGTTCAAAGTTTTGAAACTTCGATCTTCTGCAGTAGATACATGTGTGTATGTATATATATATATATATATATATATATATATATATATATATATATATATATATATATATATATTCTTTGTAAGATCATAGGAAGTTAGGAATTTACTAGGATTATGGCCCTAGTACCTTTTTCCAGCCTAGTAATTCATGCCACAATGTTCTGAATTAACAATACCTATGAGCTACAATTGCTATTGTATAAGCCTGTGACTTAGGTAATCTACAAACTGCTCTTATCTGTATTGGCTTCGGGCAACAAGCCAGGGGTGAATTTGCAATTTCTCATCCATTGGTCTAAATTGCATTTGAATAAGCTTAGGAAAGATCCATGTTCTTTCTCAGTTAATCCTACAAATAAAGTAGTATTTGAGGCTAAAAGTGTTTCCCTCCATTATTGTCCTAGATCTCAGTTTGTATACTTCATTAGCAGCAACAAAGAAAATGTGGTTAAACATAATTCTGCATTTTCAAATATATTTTGCAGAAATAATACTAGCTATTTTTAAGCTTTCAAAGACACTCCATGCTTTATATTCATATGCAGATTATTATTATATATGGTAAGCCAGCACATAGCTTGCTCTCGTTATTTCATCTCTGTAAAAGATGTTTGAAATTCTTAATAAAAGATGGCAGGCCAGTATTTATAGTTGTGAGCTTTACAAGGGACTTACAATTATCTATATATATATATATATATATATATATATATATATATATATATATATATCAGTGCTACATGGATAGGCAAATAAGGTCAGTGAATTTGATTTATAAAGACTATAGAATAGCAAAGTTTTTTTTTTGAAAACATGCCCACTTCTCACAAAAGACTACAGTGTTGGCCAAATTAATAGAAATATCAACAAATAATGGAAATTTCTTAGTTTCTTTAGTGATTTTCAGTCTGGATTTTTCAGAAATTCACAGAATTCTTTCAGTTTATGAATTCTTTAAGAAAAAGCTGTTTAGCATGAAATTACTACGTTACTTACCTACTTAAAGAGAAATTACATCATAATGACACTGGTTCCTAGTCTTAGAAATGGGTAAATTTGCTGAATTAATAATACTAAAGCATTCAAAAGTTGGGATTCTGCTCAAAGAACGTATTCCTGAATCAGAAATAGCTAAGAAGGTTGGAGGTAGACAGCCATCTCTCAGTCGAATTCAGAAGAAACTGAATACTGGTGAAGGGTTGCTGCCCAGATGTTCTGGCAAATGTGGTCACAGAAGTCCACAACTCCTCAGGATGATTTGTATCTGATCAGAGAATGCCATAAGAATCACAAGGCATACAGAAGACAGCTGCAGGGATGCGAGAACAACAGGGTGTTACAGTGAGGTCCAGAATTCTTCAACAGGGACTTCTGGATGCTGGGATTCGAGCTTGCAGACCTCTGAAGTAACAACTATTGTTCAAACAAATGAAGGCAAAAAGACTGCACTGTGTAAAAGGAGTTTAAAAACTGGTCAGAAGAAGATTGTGAATGGGCTGTTTTCTTTGATGAGAGCATAATACAGCATTTGGATCAGCAAGTGCCATATGTCAGATGACAATCTGGAGAGCAGATGAGGGATGATTGCATAATTCAGCACACCCCACTCAAGTGATGGTGTAGAGCGTTATTAGCATCTTTGGAAGAGGTTGGCTGTACATTGTTCAAGGAAACATAAGGCAGACACAGTACAGAACCATACTACAGCAATGTCTGCTCCCTCAGTGGTGTAACTGGAAAAAGAAGAAGGCATTTACCAGGATGGGAGACTTCATCTTCATGCACAATGATGCCACATCACAAAGGTCGACAAGTGAGAAGTTTCCTTGAGGTCCATGATATTAAAGTGTTACCATGGCTGGGTAACAGCCCCAATAAGAACCCAATAGAGAACTTGTGGGCTTTTCTGAAGTCAGAGATGAATAAAAAGACCACATCAAACTCATTTCGGCTTGGGCGTGTAATGCTTTTATAACTGAACATTGCCACGAACTTGTTTGTTCTATGCGTCAGTGCGTTAAATACTTGATAATGGCCAATGGGTCATTCACAAATATTGGAACGTTGTATAGAACATTTTTTCATATAACATAAATTATATTGCTTGTCATTTCATACACTCATTTTGAGTTATATTGCAAAACAGTAAAAACACTGATTTCTATTAATTTGATCCATACTGCAAATTGTGTAAAGTTCTGCATTATGAAGCTGTGAAATACTTTGCTAAAGTGTAAGGGTTCATGCTCCTTTTTATATTTTATTTTTTTAATAGCACAGGTGAGCGCAGCTTAGAGCAGTGTCACTTAAAAATTTAAGGAACCTTGTGAACTGTGAAGCATTTAAAATTGATTTTTTTAAATGTAAAGGGTTTTATAATATTTTATATAAGGGTATCCTTTTGAAGACACCCTTATGGTTTCATTAAATAAAAAGAGAGGGGGGATAGGAAAGACTGAAAAAGTGAAGACAAACAAAGAGAGGAACACAAAAGAAAACATCAAGAAGATTTGCGCTGGAGGAGGTGGGAGAGGTTGGGTGCTATGTTTTTGCTGCAGGATAACCCCCTCTTATTTTTTCATATTTTTTATATGACAGGTAGTGTGGGTTGGACATAGGTAAAAGGATGTAGGAGAAAAGAAAAAGGATGAAGGGCTGTGGAAGTGCCAGCTGGAGGTCCAGTCCACAGAGCCTCAAACATGTCCTCTGCCATATGGTATTGCAATTGAGGACCCAAATGTTGAGGTGCAGGGGCTCATGTTGTTCTGATTGTCTGTGTGATGCCCACTCACTGGCCCAATAATCAAGGAGCCTCAATATTCACCACTAGCACCAGTGATGGATGTACAGATTGGCAGGATGACAAGTCCGCACACAGTAAAGTACAATTTCCCTTAAGGGCATACAGAGATCACAGTCAGTCTGAGGGCCGGTTTCACCCTCTTTCTCCAAATCCCCAATAACACTCCACACTGGCACAGCTATAGGGTTAAGATCTCAGCTGAGGGGTCAAGCCAAGACCTCCAGCACCATCTCTGTCTAACCAGTGCTTCGTGTCCCTGCCCAAGTACCACACACACACACACACACACACACACACACACACACAAACTTTGAGATTTGATTTATATACAAACACACACACAGACACACCTGTTGAAGGCTGGCACAGGTTTACTAGCTATGCCCCCTTCTGCCCAGACTATAAGGTAGTTATCACTGCCACTAACCCCTACTTATCAGCTGCTTAAAGACCCTTACAAAGGGTGACCAATCCTACTATGAATTGTTAATATTATCCAAATGATAAGTGTGACCAAGACTAAGGCAATTTAGGAGTGGCCTGTACAGTGTCACCAAATACATATGCAAGTACTCTCAGAGTTTAAATATGCCTCACAAATATCAGCCACAAAGATAGGTTTAAATATATTTAATAAGACTAGCCACGGTGGTGCAGCGGTAGCATTGTCGCCCCACAGCAAGAGGTTCTCCCGTTCGATTCTCAGCTGGAGCGCCTTCTGTGTGGAGTCTAAATGTCCTTCCCGTGGTCGAGTGGTGTTTGAAAGACATGTGTGAATGGGCATGCCTTTGTTGAAGGTTGAGAGTCGAGCTGGCACCTTGGCACCATAAAAATCTACTGCCAATCATTAGCAGACCGGAGTTCCACTGTGGCAACCCCTAACTGGGAAAAGCCGAAAGAACAATAAAAGAACAAGATAATACTCAAACAACACAGTAACTGTAGAGTTCAGACTCACAGGAAATATTTTAAAACAACATTGCAGGACAGTCTGAAATAAATACAGAACACATATAAAGTAATCTTTACTATATTCCTATCTATCCTTAAAGAAATTACTTTTCCCTAGTTACTTATTATTAGTAAGACAAATGCAGATGAGAGGATGTTTCCAGGTCCAAGACAAGATAGAAAATGTACAGTCTTTCAATGAGAGAGTTCTTAAATTAATAATCAACATTACTGCTGGGTTAGCTTGGATGACAGCACTCTTTGCCACCTGACTTCAGTTCCCAGGCTAAACAGATACTTAGAATTTAACACCTCTGTGTCAAAAATGCATGTCTCTCAGAAGTGTGCAGCTGCTAGGAAGTCATAGAGCAATAAAAATGATTTTACATTTGAAACCTAGTAATTATTTCTATTTCAAGACAATAAGGAAACCTCTAGCTCTAAACTTTGTGCATGCTTGCTACACTGAAACATAATCATAAACACTTTGATTCCAACTTATTTTCTTGAAGTTTTGCAAGTTCACTCTGCATGTTCCAGCTTCTACTATTAAAACATACATTTGCACAAGTATATAGTTTATATAGATTTCTGTTCTTTTCCAGTAGGGTACACTGGTTACATTCTTGAAGCTCAGTACATTACATACAGTTCTCTTCATTTGTAAGACAAGCATATGAATCATATTACTATTCACAAATGACATATGATTATTTACAAAATTCCAGATAGCTGGGCTGGCAGTCTCACAATTCGATATAAATCATTTTAATATTTTCAAGTGACATATACTTATTTACAACATTCTAGATGGCTGGACTGACAGTATTTTCCTGGTGTCACCATCTGCACCAAAAGGGAGAGCTTGTATGCCACATGCTGAAGAGAGGTTTCAACTGGCCAAATTTTCCTGTCCACCAGGTCCACCAGTATATCCTCTACCAAGCTCCAAAGCCCCCATTTCTCTGATGCTGGTCAGGCTGCCATATGCTAGGGTGCCTGCAGGACTGGTGCCTCCACCTCAAACCTGTGAGAACATCCCTGGATGGGCAGATGGTTATTTTTCTCTAGCCTGGAAGGTATGAGCCTGGACTGCACTTGAAAGATCTAAACCTGTAACAAAAGGAAAATAAATGAGAGAGAAACAAAATAAAACAACAAAGGAGAGAAAAAAAAGAGAGAAAAAATGAGTTGAGATACACAAAACAGAAAAGGCACAATAAATTCACTCATCATGTTCACATGCCATTCCATAGACTTTTGAAATATTGAATTAAAATCTTTATTGATGCTAAACATGTGCATGGGAAGTGTTTATGCATACAATGGAAGTAGTCATTTGTGAAGTGCTTTTCTACTTGGGAAGAATGATATGGGTAGTGCTTATGTATACTTCAGATGAATTCTTATAACAAGTGCTTGTGACTTCTTGAGACTTCTTTTTTTTCCTGAAATATTTTTATTAAGATTTAAAAAAAAAGTATAACAATTTATAACAAAAAAAAAGATTAACCATACAAATGGAAAACCTTCGTAACAATAAGTTAAAATAAAACTATTTACAAAGGTGCCGACTTCAACAAAAACAATTATTAGTCATTCAAAATACACTTCTATTTCATATTATGTTACAGTCAGTTTTTTCACAAGTATCTCTATAACTTTTAACTAGGAGTTGTAATACACAGTGATTCTATCAGTTCTCATCTTGATTGTAGACAGTTCCAGTTGAGAAACATTAAGTGCAATGTTTTTGAATTCTTTAAACAAAGAAGTCTCACTTTTTCAGTTCATAGTAATTACTTTGTGTGCTATAGATAATAGAGTCCATAAAAGTTAATATTTTAAATCTGGGAACTCATTTAGGTATTGGAACATTAAACAAAATCAAAGATTTAGTTAACTGAAATTTGTCATTAAAACAGTTTGTAGTAAAAAGTCCAATTTTTCTCAAAATGTTTTAAGTAAGTTACAATCATAAAACAAATGCTTCCAATTTGCTTTCAATTTTAATTTACATCTCTAATGCCCAATATCTTGCTTAAGCATTAATTCCATTTTATGAGGAGTAATACAAGTTCTATGTATAAATTTCCAAGAAAACAACTTCCATTGTAATGAAATAGTTGCTTGCTTTGAAGAAATTAGCATTAACTTTTTATTGATCCACAATAATACCAAAAATTATCTTTACAATACAATTTTGTATTTCTGATTACTTTATATATTTTAGAGAGATATCCATTTCCTATTACTGTTTGGTATCCTATAATAATCATAAGTTCTATAAATTTATGTCAGAATTCTTAATATTTATATGCACTGACTCTAGTTTACTGATAATATACTGCCTTAAAGTTTGTATATCTAACCACATTTCACTACTTATATTTACTCATAAAATAATTCACAGAAAGAACATTTAAAGAATCCATTAGTTGATGCCAATATCGTATTTTATCCTTAAGTACAATCATTTTAGAGACATCAAAGTTGTTAATCTTATTCCTTGTACAAGCTATAGGGTATAATAGAAATGACCACGCCCTAAGTTCTGAGATTTTATTCAGATAATTCTTAAATATAGTTAACGTATGAGTTCTATACTCAGAACATTTGTGTTTATTCTTATTCTTCTCCAAATATATTCCCTTATCAACCAATGAAAATTATTGGATAATACTTTACTAAATTGAACTGGCAATGGGTGAGTTGATTTTAACCACAGAAGTTACTGTATTTGTTTCCACCTAGCAGAATAAGAAGAATTTAACAATAATGTTATTGTCTTTATAATATAAGATAAAGCATACATTTCTATATCCAGGAGTCCAATTCCACCAGATATCTAATCTTTTAAATGATGATTCAATGCTACCCTAGGTTTATTGGGATACCATAAAAAGTTTATCATTAGTTTACTGACTTGATTTATACAATATTTAGAAAGAGGAAGAAAAAAGCTTGTATGAGATATATTTTTGGAAATACAATCATTTTAATTAAGAAAAAAATATTTTCCTTTGTCAAAAAAGTTCCATTTATCCATAAGATGCTTTATTTCATGTAAAATCTTTGTATAATTAATTATTAATGTTTCATTGATATCATTTGATAATGTAATTCCTAGATACTTAATTTTATTATCTAGAATTATATATTTAAAAAACTTCGTTGCCATGTTTTTCTTATTGCAATTTATAAGTAATATCTTAGTTTTGTTATCATTAAATTTAAGGCCAGAAATCATTTGAAAGAGTTCCATTCTCTCAAATAAAGCTTGCAACAACCTGCCATAATCATTCAAAGTTAATAAAATATTGTCTGCAAACAACTGAATTTTAGCATTTAAATGATTACTTAAGTGTATACCTTTGATGTTACCATTTGATCTGATACAATTTGCAAATAGGTCTATGACCAAAACAAATAATGGAGACAATGGGCATCCTTGCTTAGTACCTTTAGAACTGTAATTGGGCTAGATGTATATGGTACAATCTTTACATAAGCTAAAGAATTTTCATATAGCAATCTAATTAATTTTACAGTCTTGTGAAAACACATATTCTTCCATGGCCAGTAATAGATAATCCAAGTGAACTGAATCAAAAGCACTATTAATGTCTAGACTGACTAGAGTCAAGATTCCTTCTATAATATTAACATAGTCAATTATCATAAGAACTCTTTTAATATTATATGTGTTTCTATTCAGTATAAAACCAGTTTGATCTTCATCAATCAGCAAAGGTAAAAACTGTTTAATTCTGTTAGTATTTATTGCCATAAAAATATTATAATCGACATTTAGTTGGGATATTGGTCAATAAGATGAGCAATCTTTTCCATCTTCATCAGACTTTAAAATTAGAGAAATTAATGTATATTTCTATGATGAGGGGAATGTTTTTTGCTTCTTTAACCAATGTAAAAACTCTTAACAATATTGCCAAAACTTTCTTAGGTAATAGTTTATACAGCTCTGGAATAATACCATCAATCCCAAGTGCTTTGTTTAATTTAAATTTCTTAATTTGAGGTTTAAGTTCTGACATTAGTTTATCTATTAGTTTTATTTGATCTTCAAATAACTTATTTTTGATGTTTCATAAAAAAAGATTTTATTATACTTTGTGGTTTTATTACTAGATCACACGAGTTAACTGAGTTAAAGTGTAATTTAAAGATGTCTCCTAAATCTGAAACCATTTATCTAGTTCCAAGAATATAGACTTATTTTATCTGATTAGATGTAATAATATTTTTCGTTCTGCTTGCTAATCTATGTTGATTTTTAAGATTCTTTGAATAAGAGCTCATTTTAATCTTCTTTAAATTAATCATAATTTTATCATGTAATGTCTATAAATATTTTTATCCATCTCATCAAGATCTTTTATTAAGTTTTTTATTACCTTTTTACCTTTTTATTTATTACCTTATTTACCTTTTTGGATATGTCATTTTAGTTTATCAACTTTTGTTTGTAGTTCTAATACTTCTTTATTTCATTGTTTTTTGTTATTAATATATGAGGATAAAACTTTTCCATATAGATATGATTTTAAAGAATCTCACACTATATTTCAACTATACCATCAGTTAAATTTACATTTATAAAGGATTGAATTTCATTGTTATAAAATTCTTTAAAATCTGTCAGGTTAGCTACATATGATGGGATTCTACTAACACAAGCATTTTGTTTTGCATTCATTTTCAATTCAAATATAATTGCATTGTGATAAAATAAAGCGCATGTAACTTTATCGTTATCCAATTTTCCAGTTATATCACTTGAAATATATACTCTATCTCTTCTCAGCTGCTTACTGTGACAATTAAACATATCTGTAATATCTATTAATGCCTTGGATGATGTTGGTTTTCTATGCTAATTTATTATTTTAGTATCACAACCATTCAATATGCAATTAAAGTCTCCAGCAAAAATTATACTCCCTTTAGAATGTTGTATAATATCTTCAAATTGGTCCATAACCACTTCACTCTGAACCCAAGAATCCAATGAAGATTAATCAAAGTGTATACTTTTCTTTTTATTTCTAAAGACATTCCAGAGCTATCATTATATACATTTATGATTTTAGGCATTAATATAGATATATATATATATATATATATATATATATATATATATATATATATATATATATATAGTTTTTCCATAAAATTGCAATACCCCTTTTTTGTTTATAATGTAAGCTAACAATTACTGAATAGTTGTTAGTATTAAGTATATTAATGTCATCTTGTAAAACGTGAGGCTGGTAAAAAGGTCTGAGCCTGACCAACTTTCTAAATTCTGAGTGTCATTTTGCCTTTGTAGGTGAAAAGAGGGTGATTTTATCTTGTGAAGTGCTAATTTGCAGAATCATAATACTATCTTTTGACATTATTTCAGATCATTGAAAGTGAATCAGTCAATCATTGAAAGTCAAAAAGTGTGGAATTTTAATGTGTGGAACTCCTGCAGAAGAAAACTCCAAAGGAAATCCATGAATGTATGATGCAAACATTGACTGATAAGTACCCTTCTTCCACAGACTGTAAAGAAGTGGTATGCAAACTTTTAGAGTGGAAATTTCCAGACCGAAGATGCAGCAAGGTCGGGAGGCCTTAAACAGTGTCGACTCCTAAAACTGTTGACCATGTCCATGACCTGATTTTGGCAGATTGGTAAATATTGGCTGAAACAATTGCTGAGACACTACAGATATCCAGGGAATGTGTTGGGTTTATAATACATGAGCAGCTAGGTATGCAGAAGCTGTCAGCTCAGTGAGAGCCCAAATGTTTGATTGCCAATGAGAAAAGACATCAAGGGGACACTTCCAAATTGATTTTGTGGCATTTTCATCAAGCTGGTGCAAACTTTTTGGAATGATTATTTACTGTTGATGAAACACGGTTACAACACTATGATCCTAAGACAAAACAACAGTCCATGCAATGGCGGCACACAAGTTCACCAAGGCAAAAGGTCATGGCCATAGTGTTTTGGGATCAAGAAGGTATTGTAATGACTGACTATCTTCCAAGGGGTGAAATAGTAATGCAGAAGACTTCCATAACTTCTGCCAATTAAAGGAGGCATTGAAAGAAAAAAAGAGAGGGAAGCTGTGAAAATGAATTCTCTTTTTTGCAAAGCAATGCACCTGTTCACAAGGCTGGCAAAACAATGGATGTTTTGACAAAATTGGGTTTGAGTGCATAGACAGACCATCTACCCTTCTCACAAGATCTTGCTCCATCTGGCTATTTTCTGTTTCCAAAACATATAAAGAATTTGAAAGGGATGCAATTTTCTAGTGATTTGGAAGTGATTGCAGCAGTGGAGCAGTATTTTAGTGACCAAACTTCATACATTTTTGGCATGGTTACAGAAACTTCAGACATAATGTACTAGGTATCTTGAACTTTGGGGTGAATATGTTGAATAACTTGCAAGTTTCATGGCTCCACTTTATTCCTTTCTAGGTTGAACTTAGAACTTTTCAGCACTCTCTTGTAAATGTGTCTCTTGTAAAAATACAACTTGTGCATTAAGCATTTTTAGATATTTATTTAAACTTACCTTTTTACAACTGTTATTCAAACCATTAACATTGATAAAAGTACACTTCATATACAATGTATCAGTAGAAGTATAGTTTTCCACATGCTCTTAATAATATAAGAAAGGAAAATATTACTTAAAATAATTGTATATGTTTGTCAAACAAGCTGAAGTTTTTAATGTTCATGGACACCAATTTAAAGATATGTAAACATTGAAATATTAAACATTTTGATAAAAAATAAACCATACATTATCTGAGGTTTAAGACCCCATGTTTGAATAGCATCTCTGTTCAAGCATTCCCTCTAAAGTCTCCTCCCAAAACACAACTCTTCTCTGTCTATTTGAGAATTAACTTTATACAGAAAGTTTCATTATTAAACACATATTAACAGATGAGTAATAACAGATAATATCCTTAGTTAACATACAACTCACTTATATCAATGTATAACACAATTTTAGAAATATATTGAAATATGAGCTTATAAACTTACATATTAGTAATTGAGATGGTATAAGTTTGTATATGCATGTGCATGGGTATAATGATATAAATTCAAAGAAGAGTAAAGCTAGCATATCTTTGCTATGTAATAAATGTTTATAACATAAGTCCCATTCAACAGTTAAGGACCATGTTACTGACAACCTTAAACATCAATGTAATATATGATAAATGAACCAATAAAATAAAAAGCATGGTATCTTAAGTAAAGCAAAAAACTAGAATATTGAAACTAAGCAGTGTAATTTCCATTGACATCTTTCAATTAAATAAAAAATATATATTTGTGCATATATTATGAAACAGAATGCAGACTAATAGTCAAACAGCTCTTTCACCTGAAATAGCAAAATATCCAGTGTATCATTTTGTTTATTAAGCAGTGACATATATCAGTTACCAAAAAACAATTCCTTATATTAGAAATATGCTTCATCTCAGACATGAGTCAAAATCTAATTTCAGTATTTATCTGAGAGGGGTTTATCCAATGATAATTGACCTGTCATTTAATGAAGATCTAATGCATAAAAGTCCAACCCCCTTATACACCAATGTATATTTGTAAAATAAGAGTACTTTATTGTGCCATTAAAACATTGAAATAAGTCTATAGCTGTATCTTTCTGTGGTAATTGTGACTTTTGGATAGTTTCCTACCCCTAAAAATATCAGTATATGTAGAGATATGATAGCTGCAGGAAATAATGCAAGTCCACACACTAGCCTTTAATATCTCTATAAATGTCAATATTTATATTAATAGAATGGGCTAGTGTGTTACAAATTGTACCCAAGGTTTTACAAAGAATATGTATTTATTAGTACTTGGTTTAAAATAGACTTTTAAACTTCATATATCATCTATAATATATACATGTTTTTATATGGGAGATAACAGCAATCTGTCTTAATGTAGCTAAAGTACATCATAAAGTGAAAGTTTAAGACCATTGCAATTCACACCTTAATCCTGTATATCCTAAAACACATACTTTTAATGGTTTCTATGTTCTGTGTAATAGATTGCTTATATATTTCCATATACCACAGAAATATAACACCATGTTTCTGATCATCAGACAGTTGAGAAATATATATTTTACCCAAGCAGCATAATTTTCAATTTTCTAGACCTTCGCAAAATATCAATACCCCTGACCAACATTTCTAGATTATTGCTTAGAAAACTATAATCTTCCTGCATTTAATTAATAAGACTCTAATGTCTGAAGTTAATAATGAACAACAGATGCCCTGTTTTCAGATATGACATCCTGAGCAATGTCTGCATCTTTGTAAAATCTATTATGTCACCCGCCCTCTTGAACCACAAAGTGAAAACATAAGAAAAAAAATGAATCTCTGTCTTTGAGCCCACTGATCCTTCTCCATTTGCAACTTTATCAAAATGTTTAACTTCATAGTATATTAAAAGTAGATGTAAATATCACTTTAAATAATATTATACCGGGATCAGCTCTTTTGTAACCTTTGACCTTGAACTTGACATCATTTTTCAGCATTATAGCTTCTTCCCAACAATCCACACAGTCAGAAGACAGCCCACAAGTCCAAGAATTCAAGAAAATGAAAAGAAAAAAAAAGGAAAAAAAATCCTTCCAGCTCGCAACCTCAGTGAGAAACACAAAAACAATCTGAGCAAGAAGACAATTCAAAACCATACCATACATAGCTTGAACCCAGCTCCATTTTTTGAAGAGAAAACCAAACTAATTTGCAGAAACTAAGTAAGGGAAATGAGCCCACACAAAGTGATCTTCAAAGCACCACCCACCACACACAAGATGCATTCTCCAAGCCATCGCTTCCACAAAAACTCCATCATTTTAAGAATATAATAAAATAAAATAAAAATAAAACATATAACCTATATCACTCAAGCAGTGGACACATACTACAACCATTCTATATGTAACCAGACATAATCAGACCTCTAGAGATTCATACATCCCAAGAAATTACTATACCACCAACATAATACTAAATGAAAAGTCCATCTTGCAAAACATAACACTTATTCATAGCAAAGGCACACATAGCCATAAAACTATTTCAAAAATATAGAAATAAATAAATAAATACTATTTAATATTTGCTTATGACAAATACAAAGTTTTTAAATAATGGGCAGGATTCACGAAGGCTTGCACGGAGTCTAAGAGTAGTGTAAGACTCCATGCAGCCTTCGCGATCCAGGAACAGCCCAAAGTCCGTGTAAGAGACAAGCTAAAACGTCTCTTACACGGAGTGGGCGTGGATAAGCTAATCACCTCACTTGCAGCCGAATAGCATGCAAATGAGGATGAATAGCGATCCAAGAAGCCCAGAACAGCCCGTGTAAGAGCCGTTTTAGCTGCAGAAATGTACTCAGTTGACAACTGAGTACGTTTCTGCAAAAACCACAATGGAGCCATGTCAGCTCCAAATAAAGGGTGCATATGTCTCAGGCAGCATGCCAATGGCCAAATATGTGGCCATTGGCAAAGTAACCCGATGCAAAAATATTAAAAATATAATTTATTTTTTTCAGCGATCTCCGATGTTTAAACCCAGCGCAGCCCCGCACAAACAGGCTGCGCTGTATAAAACATAAAAATGAAGGTTATAAACCCACAAATGTGGGTTTTATGCAATACATGGATTTTCAATGCAGGGACCAGCAGACCAAAAACAACATGGCCACCGTGTAGTGGTTGCTAAGGGGGGAAGCTGAGTCTAAGAGATGTAACTAAGCATTAGTAGGCAATCTGATGCAAATGAGTGTTAGGATACTGAATTCCACTGTCACATAGCAAATGAGCACATTCTGAGTAGTGTAAGAGTTACAGAAGGGGGAGGAACAGAGTAGGAGATAGGTGACATCACAGGGGGGAATGGCAGAAAGAAATGCAGTTCATTGGAGGTCAGAGTTACATGACAGATGTCAGACAGATATCATGGAAAGAGGTGTGCCACTAGATAAGCATGGGAAAGTCAAGAAATGGAAGGTGTACACTGTTGCCTACACCAAAGTTTCTTGCTGGGCGTGCATGCGCACGTGCGCGCGCCATGAAGCGCGAGTAAGACAGTGTGCGCGCGTGTAAGGCAGACTGAGCATGTGGGAGCGTGTTGGTAGCTGTTTAACACTGTTTGTGCGGGTGTGCACGTGTTTTAACCCGAATAAGACGATTCTGAGCCGTGTAAGCATGTGTGCGTGCGTGTAAGCCACTGTGAGCGTGTTTCTGCTGGTATACACGCTGCTCCCCCCTGAGGAAACAGAAAGGAAAAAGGAAGCAACAGAATTAGTAGGAAGCTACCAGGGAATATTGCTGGAGCTAGCAGGTGAAAACAATTAGAAGCAGGCAATTACACAGGCAGAATAGTAGCTCAGCCCAACACTTAAAAATCTGCAAACAGCAGTGCAAGATGTTTCTCTCAAGAGACACTGCAAGACAGGAGTAAGCTATTAGAAGTGAAAACTGAAAAAGCTGAACTCAGAGCAGAAATGTTAGGGGCTGCCATAGCTGTCATAATGAGACATAGGCGACTTGCTGAGGGTGGTGACAATGCAGATGGTGCCAGACAACCCACAGTGAGGAGGCGGAGAAGAGTGTACAGGCCCAGGGTCACCTACCACGGGTTACATGAGCTGGAGATAGTAGAGTGCTATAGAGTAGACAGAGACCTCCTGCAGCAAATAGTGGAGCTGTGCAGGCCACGCCTCACACACAGAACCAACAGAGGGGAACCCATCCCAGTGGAAACCAAGGTATGTGTTGGCCTAAGAATACTAGCAACAGGTACCTTCCAGAGACCAACTGGTGATATGATGGGGATATCACAGGCATCAGCCTCCAGGGTACTGCACCAGTTCCTGGATGCCATGTCAGCACATGTCAGTGATTATGTATATTTCCCCAATGCCCGTGAGGTATTGGCCAGCAATATGCATCTCTTCCAGCAAATAGCGGAATACCCTGAGGTAGTGGGTGCAATAGACTGCACACACATACGCATCAAAGCACCAGCCAGTGAGCGGGGTAGGGCCTACATTAACCGCAAGGGCTTCCCCTCCATCAACTGCCAGGTCATGTGTGATGCTCAGGGCATAATAATGAATGTGTGTGCTGGCTGCCCTGGGAGCTACCATGATTCCCACATCTGGCATTTGACGCAGCTGTACCAGACATTTGCCAATGGGGACATCCCGCACGGACACCTAGTGGGGGATGCAGGTTATGCACTGGAGCCGTGGCTGATGACACCCATCAGAAACGCACACACACCTGAACAGGAACGCCATAATGAGGCACACGCACAAACACGTAATGTAATAGAGCGTATGTTTGGGTTGCTCAAGTCACGGTTCCGGTGTCTGGACACATCTGGTGGAGCCTTGCAGTACACACCAACTACATGTACCCAAATTGTCATGGTATGTGCTATGCTACATAATATGATCTTGCGAAAACAGCTGCAGCAGGACCAGCATAGGGCCGGGCCAAACAGCCCCCCACCATTGCCAAGGCCATCACAGGCAGAGCGTGACTTGGAGGAGGAACAACCTGAGCCTGCCCCAGTAGGCAGAAGGAGGCATGCCCAGTATGCCCTGGCCTTGGCAAAGAGGCAACGCATAGTGCATACAATGGCTCAGTAGGAACCCTGGGAATGATACCCCCTCTGACTCACTCAGATAATAACAGGGATGCCTAAAATGACATGACCTGCTCACAAACATGTACAGGGAGTGTAATATGTGCATCCGACAGAGGCAGCCCTGCAGCACCACCTGAGGCATGAATGCCATGTGTTAAGTAATGTAACACCATGTACTATATGCACACCTGAGGACCCTGACTAACATCCTACCCTCACTAAGCATCATGCCACAGCATGACAATGAGATGATCAAGTGCAATAATTGACTGAAGTATCGCAGTTAGTCAAAGGGGATCCAATGTGTGCCAGCCTGGGATGACATGCTGAGCATGACATGATGCTCCACCTGCTAGGACTGGCGTGCACCTATCAGTGCAGGCCGTATGGATACTGGCAAAGGCTGTTGTTACCCACAGCGTGCCCTGAATAGGTAAGGCTCAAAACACAAACCTACCTCCATAGGTATCAGAAGGGATAAGAATAAGATAACGGATAAGTCGAAACAGCAAGATACATGCAGTCTAAACTCACCCAGTATGGAGAATGTTGATATCTGTGCTGTAACAGAAAACTGGGTCAAGGCTCACAACAGTACCCTAACACTACCAGGTTACACCTCATACTGTGCTGTACAGCCTCAAAACATGGAACAAGCTACAAAAGGAGGGTGACTAGCAATAATTGTCAAGGATAACCACACCCCCATGTTGGTACCACAACAAGAAGCAGCATGGACTAGCCATGGTCAAGTAACAGTGGCTAAAACTGCCCCCCAGTTTATAGCCTGCTACAGACTACTGTCCCAACACCAGGAACTGCACCTGGCCTATGCTGGAATACATGAATATATCAAGTCCTCCAAACCACATTATATTGGGTGACTGAAAATACCCAGACATAGACTGGGACATTATACTAGCTCCAACACTGTAGGACAAAAGTTCATAGAATCCATAAACCAAAATGCCCAGGAACAACGTACCACTCCCACAAGAGGGGTAAGCATACTGGATGTGATAATCAGCAACATGGGTACTGGATGGCAAGACAAAAAGTGTATTGCTCACTGGTAAAACCAGACCATAGAGTAATCACACTGGATATACAAATCCTGACCACAGTCCCTGGCCAGAAAACCACAGTGGAAAACATGTGTAAAGCAATATCTGCACTCCTCCAAACTGATGTGGAATCCATTAAAGGTCCTGTGCAAGTGCAAAATATGGGCCATACCTCAGAACCTGTAATACAGCCATTCCATGAACACTGCCAGGAATGCTTGGATTATGCAATCCTAAATTAAAACAAGACACAATGCCATACACGCAGGCATCTGGCATGGTGGACACCAGCCATAACCAAACCATGCAAGAGAATGAGGAAGCTACTACATGATAGAGCAAACATAAATAATGAAGTAATCACTGATCAGTAGTATGGCAATAAAATATGTCCACACATACAATCCACTAAGGCCAGCCACAACAAGTTGAATCTGTGAATCTTGAGGCAATGTTACACCTGCCCCAAGTACACAGACAACCCCAACTCCCCAAGAAATACAAATATATGTGAGAGATGCAACCATCTATCCAAACTGGAGGCTGAGCTCCCTCAACTCAGTACTCCCAAAACTAGTCAGGAGGAGAAGGTAACCACACACATCACAAACACAGTCCCACATAGACCTATCACAACTGCAAACCAAAGACATAAACACAGAAAAACATTCCCGGCGGCACAAATTACAAACACAGCACACCAACAGAGGCCTCTAAAGCAGACACCCAATCAAACAACTTCCAAACATAGCACATGCAACACATAGTACACAAAGCTGGTGTGCCAAACAGTCACAGGCCAGAAGGAGAAACAACATGCCTGATACAGTTGTAATAGGTGACTCCATAGCGAGACACACTGCTGTCCCGCACACCAAACTGAACAAGGGAAAGGGTACAGTAAGCTGCCTGTAGGCTGCCACAATACGCCACATAACGCAAGTATGCAGGTCACCCCAAAGCAAGTAGAAATATGATGCAGTCATAGTCCATGCTGGTGTGAATGACCTGAGATGTACCTCTCTAGACTACATGAAAAGAGACATAGATGAGCTCTCTGATTATGTAGTCCAGGCCGGTATGACACTCACCGTTTGCAGCATCCTACCCTTACCAAGAATGATGCCACAGTACAAACACGGAATGATCAGTTATAACAAGTGGCACACTTACTGGTGTCATTCCAAGGGGATCCAATGTCTGTCTGCTTGGGATGTCATGCTTGACAAGCCACGCAGCTGTTCCACGGATGGCTTGCACCTGTTACCCCTGGGCGTCTGGATATTGTATAAGGCTTTTGCCACCTCCATAGAGCCTTTCATAGGCAAGGCTGAAAAGACTAACCCACCACCCTAGAAAACATAAGTGGAAAGAAACATAAGGGTAATGCTGACCAATGCCAGATGTGTAAACCCCAATATGCATGCTCCCGAGGCCATCCCCAGTATGGAGAACATCGATGTTTGTGCAGTGACAGAAACCTGCTGCAAGCCTCCTGACACCACACCAGCACTACCAGGTTATACCACATATCATGCGTCATGGCCCCAAAACCTGGAACAAAACATAAAAGGAGGGTGAGTATCCATATTCAGCACAGACACCCATACGTCCAGGTAACTGACAATGCACAAGGCATTGGAGTCCACCCATGTGCAACTAACTGTAGGCAAGACTGCTGTACAGTCTGTAGCATGCTACAGACCACACTCTCACACACAGGAACCCCACCCAGCCATCCTGAAGACACTGGACAGTATGAATGTCCCACCAAATACCAAACAAGGTACCACAAATTACCACATAGGTGGTAAACCATTATGTATGGAAGGAGTAATCAGGGACCTAGGGACACAAGTGGACAGTAACCTGTTATGTGACACTCACATTGCCAATGTGGCTAGGAAGACTGTCTACATTGGACACCGTGATCATGAAAGGATTCACATCTCGTCAACAGAGGTCATTGTGCCCCTATACTGTTCTCTTATCACACCCATAATCTAGTACAATGCCTCATATGGGATGTACCTTACCTGACACCTGCAGCAGTTAGAAAGACCTCAAAGGTGCCTCACCAAGAGGATAAAGGGTCTCAAATATATGTCATATGCTGCCTGGCTGTAGACACCCCAGCTGAATGCAGTCACATACTGCCTACACAGAGGCATTGCATGCCTGTTGTACAAGGCCATGCCCAACACAGGAGTAATGGACATGCTCCACCCCAGAAAACTCAAAGCCATCGGAGCTGTGAGAGTGAGAGATGTCAACCTCAACACATAATGAAATAGGATGTGCTGGAGGGACAGATACATAATCCAGAGGCTCCCCACACCCTGGACCAGAATCCCACTCCATGTTAGGCAGAGCCCCTCACTGACACTCTTCAACAGGAATCTTGCCAAGTGGCTGGATGATCGTAGAGTTACACTGGGGGTCTTCACTGTGTCATGTCCAGACAGAGGCACAGCAAAGCAAATCATAAATGGCTATAATATTCACATAGCAAGGGGTGGCGAAAACCACACACATTCTGGCTAGGCTAACAAATGCCCTAGGGTGGATAGCCTAGTATGAACCTATGAACCTATGAAGATAGAAATTGTACAGGACACTAAGGATAATCCCAAGGCTTTCACAACTGATGGTAGGAACCATGTTGGGAATTCACAGATATGCTCTGAATCACACAAATATCACAAACAACATACCAAACACACACACATACTGCCAACATACATCCTGACAGGAGCAGTGCAAACCCCCCCCCCACCAAGAATGCAAAATATCTATCCCAGAAGACTGCTGGCCCCCTGACATTGCAGATGCTGAGGTAACAGCCAGCATCTACAAAGCAAAACACACAGCAGCAATGGTATGAGATGGTGTCCTGGGCTGAGTCCAACATGGACTTCAAGACGAATGGAATGCCAAATCACACTACTGCTCAATGTCAGCCTTACCACAGGATATGTACCCAAAGAGCAGTGTACAACAACAGTGGTCCTTCTCAACAAAGGTGTTGCCTGAATGGATACTGAAAACTACCACCCCAGAATCCTGAGAAGCTCGGTCTGCACAGCTATGGAAAGGATCAGCATGCACCGCAGACATAAAGATATTGGGGACCTACTGACACCGGACCCTACCCAGTGTGGCTTTCTTAAGTGCAGATCCTGCCCCTAAACATGTTTGACTCAATTGAAACAGTCATTAAGGTCATTGATGAGGGCAATGTGGTCCACACAGCGTAGCTGGACCTTGCAAAGGCTTCTATACAATACCCTACGTGTTCATTATAGATATGCTCACCAGCAACTATAAACCCCTATGTCAGTAGAGGGTTGCAAACCAGACCAAGGACAGAACAGACATGGTCAGACATGCTGCAGCCATGTCAGACTACAAACCAGATATAACTGGCATCCCACAAGGCTTGGTCCTGGGATCTCCCTCGTCTGGTATATATGTCCCATAGGTACAGGCCAACATGGAAGGACTGTGTCTGAACATGTTTGCAGAGGGCTACAAACTGCTCACCATATATGATCCACCAGCTGACACAAGCATCCCACAAAAGGGCCACATAGAAACAGACAACTGGTGCCATAGCCATGTCAGCAAGCTAAGTGCACAAAAGTGTATAGTCAACTCGCGTGGATATACAGTAAGTGCCCACCAATTACCACATAGGTGTTAACCCATTACGTACTTAACATGTAATGAGAGACCTGGGGACACAAGGTGATAGATATCCTGCATTGGACAAACATGTGCTGTAGTGTTTACAGAAACATACCATATACCCACCTAATCATGAAGGTTGTCAGATCTAGATAAGTGGAGGTCATTGTGGCTCTGCAGTCATCCTTCATCAGCGTTACAATTGACTACAATAGCCCCTGTGGGATATACCTCAGCAGACACCTCCATCAACTGTAAAGTCCCCAACAGTACCTCACCAGGAGTATCAAAGAGCTTGCACAGATGCCATGTGTTGCCTGATTAAACAAACTGCAGCTACACACACTGCCATACTGCCCACCCAGAGGCAAGCTGTGCCTGATGTATAAAGCCATGTCCAAGCTGGTATCAATAAACATGCTGCACCTTGTACAATCTGAATGGCAGTGAGCTATGCACATGAGAGACCTGAACCCCAGCACTGACTTACATAGGACAAGCTGTACTGCATGATCCATAACACAGAAGCCACCCCCACCCATGAGTAAACTCCCAGTACAGGCTACCCATAGAGTCACTTATCGATTCTCCTTAAGAGGAATCTTGATGAGTGGATGGGAGATTGTAGCTTTATCCTGGGTATCACTGTCATGTCACAGGTCGACAGAGGCACAGTATACTAACCATGACATATGTCATGGCAAACTACACTTACAATGTGTGTCGAAGGACAAACACACTCTCCGACTAGCATTAGAAATGGCCTAGGGCACATCGCTAGTGTTTGCAAATGTACACCTATGTTGTGGAATACACTACCAATGTTGGACAAGACTGGTTTAAGTAGTTCATATCTGAACATAATGCAACATGGTCAGATGTGCACAACTGGCCCCTAACCAGGCTGTTGTGCTCACTATGGAAATGTAAAGCAGTGATAGGACTAAAGCCCAGGATACTGTCCACCACAGTCAAAGTACTGAACCAGTACACTATACAGTACTACAGTGTTAGGTCAGTGTGAAAGGATGTTGACAACTGTATGCAAAGTATCCCATGCAAACCCTGCAGGCACAGTATAATCCTGTTGTGTTCACACACAAAGCAGTTGTACAGTAACTACACAACATGACACACAACACACAACCATAAATGGGAGATATTTGTTGAAGTTCACACTCATCCACAAATGTGGTGGGCTGCAGAGTTCAACATATGGAATGCTCACACTGGGCATGCTCACACACTTTGATAAAGGAGACATATGTCAGACAACATGCCATGGGAAGGCTGAACTGGGCATGCTCACACACTTAGGCCAAATCTCAGTTTAGCAGTTGGCCACACATATCTGGTATTTTACGTGTTATTCCAGGAACCAACCACATTACAGCAATCTGCCCAGTGCACACAGTTAAATGACTACAGAGACATACGTGATATAGTGGATCCCTCCCATATGCAAACATCTTCCACAGATACACAAGTTGTTCATACAAACAGGGAATGCTATGGCAATAAAGACGTGCAAACAGTATATCAGCAACAAATAATGTGCATTTGACAATTAAACATATGGGTGTAGAGGTCAACACTAGGCTGTTTGCCCTAGGGAATGACAGCTTAGCCAGAGTGTGCTTGGCGTCTGCCTCCCCACAGGATGCACATTCCCCTTTCTAAACAACAATGATGTCAGCACCCTATAAGTACAGCAGGAGAAGAGAAACCTCCCAGTAATGCGAATAGTGTGCTCTGCTAATGCTTCTGTCTCAAGTGTCATAACATAGTTAGGTAGGAGTTTAAATCCTGCAAATGCTGGGTGTGTGTGAGTGGGGTTGGTGTGTGTGCAAGTCTGTGGGAGGGAAATGTCCCTTTTGGCAACTAGGAGAACAGACTACAGGATGCACATTCCCCTTTCTAAACACTGATGATGTCAGCACCCTATAAGTACAGCAGGAGAAAGGAAACCTCCCAGTAATGTGAATAGCGCACTCTGCTAATGCGTCCGTCTCAAGTGTCATAACATAGTTAGGTAGGGGTTTGAATCCTGCAAGTGTGTGTGTTTGGCTGAGGGGGGTTAGTGTGTGTGTGAGGGAAATCCTCCCTTTTGGCAACTAGGAGAACAGACTACAGGATGCACATTCCCCTTTCTAAACACTGATGATGTCAGCACCCTATAAGTACAGCAGGAAAAGGAAAACCTCCCAGTAATGCGAATAGCGCGCTCCGCTAATGCGTCCGTCTCAAGTGTCCTAACATAGTTAAGTAGGGGTTTGAATCCTACAAATAGCAAGTGTGTGTGTTTGGCTGAGGGGGGTAATTGTGTGTGAGGAAAATGTCCCTTTTGGCAACTAGGAGAACAGACTACAGGATGCACATTCCCCTTTCTAAACACTGATGATGTCAGCACCCTATAAGTACAGCAGGAGAAGAGAAACCTCCCAGTAATGTGAATAGCACACTCTACTAATGTGTCTGTCTCGAGTGTCATAACATAGTTAAGTAGGGGTTTGAATCCTGCAAATGGCAAGTGTGTGTGTTTGACTGAGGGGGGTTATTGTGTGTAAGGGAAATGTCCCTTTTGGCAACTAGGAGAACAGACTACAGGATGCACATTCCCCTTTCTAAACACTGATGATGTCAGCACCCTATAAGTACAGCAGGAGAAGGGAAACTTTTCAGTAATGCAAATAGTGCGCTCTGCTAATGCGACCATCTCGAGTGTCATAACATAGTTAGATAAGGGTTTGAATCCTGCAAGTGTGTGTGTTTGTCTGAGGAAGATTAGTGTGTGTGAGGGAAATGTCCCTTTTGGCAACTAGGAGAACAGACTACAGGATGCACATTCCCCTTTCTAAACACTGATGATGTCAGCACCCTACAAGTACAGCAGGAGAAGGTATGTGGCATGGACAATGACTGAGTCATATGTGTCCATGCCTTTGACTGACCTGTATGCTTGTGTTATGTGGTGGACCATAGTGCCCTACAGGCATATCACTGTGACCTTCACCTTGTCCAGCCTGTTGAGCGTGACCACACTGTACCGGACAATAAAGGTAGCTAACACAACTGTGGCAGGTGTGTTGTCTAGCCGTACAGGCTGTGACTGGCACACAGGATTTGTGTGCTATGTGTTATGTGTGATGTGTTCAGGCATAACGTATGCCTGTGTGCCAGCTGCAGAGGTGTGTGCCGCTCAGGCAGGATGCTATTCTAAGGCTCCACGAATGGCCCAGTGTATTCACGTGCTTGTATTGCTGTCAGTGTAGGTCTACATCAGACTGGTATTGTAGTCACTGTAGTATTGCATGCCACCTGACAGGTTATGCCAGTACCGGGTTCAGAGTGCCTAGTCCCCAGTTTGGCTATGTGGTTCCATCTCATACATGTGTTGTACGTCCATGTGTAGGGGAGAGGGTTGACTGTGTACATGTGGCAGCTGTGACATTGCCACATGACCCACATATTCCACAACTGTAGCATAGAGGTGACTGACAACTGACCTTTGAACATGCTACCATAGTATTGTGATTGCCATGGTGATTAACAGCACATAGGGCCAATGGGGAACAAGGTACATAGGTTCATAGGTTCATAGCGTCATACAAGGCAATCTGCCCTAGGGCATTTAAGTACCTAGCCAGAATGTGTTTGGCTGTCGCCATCCATTGTAAATATATCTTGCCATGCCCTTTTCTGAGGTTAATATACTGTGCCTCTGTCTAACAGTGACACAGAAGTGATACCTGGGGTAAACCTACAATGTCCCATCCACTCATCAAGATTCCTCTTGAAGAGAATCAATGAGGGACTCTGCCTAACCTGGACTGGGATTTTATTCCAGAGTGAAGTGAGCCTCTGGGTTATAAATCTGTCCCTCCAGCATGTCCTATTTATTTCAGTGCTGAGGCTCAGGTCTCTCAAGCGTGTATCCCGATGGGATTTGGATATTCTCAGGTGCAACATGCCCATTAATTCTGGGTTCGGCATGGTGTTATACATTAGGCACAGATCGCCTCTGAACAGGCGGTATGCCACTGAGTAGAGCTGGGGTTTATTTAACCGGTCAGCATATGGCATCTGTTTGAGCCCTTTGATCCTCTTGGTGAGGTACTTGTGGGGTCTTTCCAGTTGCTGCAGGTGTCTGGTAAGGTACATCCCGGCAGGGGGATTGTACTCAATTATGGGCCTGATGAGGGATGAGTAAAGAGGCACGATGTCCTCCCCTGATGTAGATGTGAATCCCTTCATGATGGGGTGGGCTAAATACAATGTCTTTCTAACCACTTTTGCCACGTGGTTGTCAAATGAGAGATTGCTATCAACTTGGGTCCCCAGGTCCCTAATTACTTCTTCTGTATGTAATGGAGTACCACCTATGTGGTACTTTGTGGGCACTTTGTTTTTGCCAAAGGGGATGACTATACACACTTTTGCATTCAGCTGGAGGCCATGGCTCAGGCACAAGTTGTGTGTTTCTATGATGCCCCTTTGGAAGATGCTTGTGTCGGCTGGAGAGTCGATTATGGCGGCCAGTTTGCAGTCATCTGCATATTTGGTCAGCCACAGTCATTCTGTGTTGGCCTGTACCTCCGATAAATATATACCAAACAAGAGAGGTCCCAGGACTGAGCCTTGTGGGACACCACTCGTAACTGGTTTGGAGTCTGGCATGGCTCCAGCAATTCTAACCATGTGGGTTCTGTCCTTGAGCCAGTGTGCAATCCATCTAGTGACATAGGGGCTTATATTTAAGCTAGTGAGCTTCTCTAGAATGCCCGAGTGGGGTATTGTTTTGAAGGCTTTTGCGAGGTCCAGGTAGGCTGTGTGAACCACCTTCCTTTCGTCAATGGCCTTGGTGACTGTTTCAAAGAAATCAACCAGGTTTGAGAGGCAGGATCTGCCCTTAACAAAGCCAAACTGGGTATGAACCAGTGTCTGTACGTCCGCAATATCTATATTTATGTGGTCCATGATGATCCTTTCCATAGCTCTGCAGACCAAGCTAGTGTGGCTTATGGGGTGATAGTGTCCAGGATCCGTTGAGGCACCACCTTTCTGTAGAGGGACCACTGTTGCTGTCACACACTTTGGACACATATCCTGTAGTAAGGCTGGGATTGAACAGTAGGTTTATGTTTGGTTGTAGCACGTCTTGGAGGTCATGTAGGACACAGCCCGGGACACTGTCTCATCCCATTGATGCAGTGTGTATTGCTTTGGAGAGGGCGGCTCTTACCTGAGCATCTGAGATGTGTGGGGGGCAGCACTCTGCTGGGATACATATTTGCCCTTTCAGTGTGGAGGGGGTGAGAAGTTTGCACTGAACCTGTCAGCTAGAATGTTGGCAATGTCTGTGGGTTTGGTGTTTCTATTGACATTTTGGACTACCTCTGAGCATATCTGGGAATTACCACCCAGGTTCCTAACATAACTAAAGAAAGCCTTGTGATTATCCTTAGTGTCCTGTGCAATTTCTCTCGAAGCTGGCCTTAGACAATCTTATGAGTGCCTGTAGTTATTTGCTAATACTGATCAGTGATGCCTTCCCTATTTGGGAATTTGCTGTATCATTTAGTAGCTTCCTCCTTCTATTGTGTAGTTTGTTTATGGCTGGGGTCCACCAGACAGGATGTCTGCCTTTGGAGGATTGGGTCTTGGTTTTATTCGGGATCACATGATCCATGCATTCCTGAAGGTGTCCATAGAATGCGTTTATAGAGGAATCTGCAGTCTTGTCTGTAGTTTCCACAGGCCCGGGGGCTTTGAAGGTTTCCACCTTAGTTTTGAGGAGTGTGAATTTGCTTTAGAAAAGTTGTTCACTATGGTGTTCTGGGCAGGGGGTGGGGTCGGGATGTGAATATCCAGTGAGATTAGTTTATGGTCCGATCTTACCAGTGAGGGATACACTTCTGGTCTGGAGCATAGAGTCCCCATGTTGATGATGATCAGGTCCAGTATGTTTCCCCTTCTTGTGGGAGTGGTAACATGTTGTTCCATAGCATTTGAGCTCATATATTCTAGGAATCTTTGGCCTAGGGTGTTGGAGCTAGAGTCATGCTCCCAGTCCATGTTTGGGTAGTTGACGTCGCCCAATATAATGGTGTTTGGAGAGACCTTCATATTTCCACTGTTCACAGGACGGCTGAGTGCAGTTCTTGGGTTTGTGAGGGTGGTCTGTAGCAGGCTATAACCTGGAAGGCAGTTTCATCCATTGTTAGTTGCACATGGATAGTCTCTGATGCTTGGTGCTTTGCCACCAACCTGGAGGTGTGGGTATCTTTGATGAATATCAATACTCCCCCTCCATTTGTGGTTCGTTCCAAGTTTTGGGGCTGAAAAGCATGGTATGAGGTTAAACCTGGTAGTGCTGGTTTGCTCTCAGTAGCCCTGAACCAGGCATCTGTTACTGCACAGATATCGATGTTCTCCATGCCAAGGAGAGTTTGGTGCATGCATCTTGAGGTTTAGACTTCTGGCATTGGGTAGCATTACTCTTAGTTTCTTATCCCTTGTGATACCTATGAAGGTGGGTTTGTCATTTGAGCCTTGCCTAACATAGGCACTATGGGGGTAGCAAGAGCCTTTGCCAATATCTGAAAGCCCAGGGGTGACAGGTGCAGGCCGTCCCTAGCGAAGCAGGTGGTTCAACAGAAGATGAATATATGAGGGTGTAGTGCCTGTGATTAGTTAGCAGTAGCATATATGACTGCTCACGTGGACACATGCCAGGTAAGTCATATGCAATGTGTCACAGGCAACGTACATGTGAACAGGACAAACAGTGACATTCTGTCAAGTGAGACATGGACATACATATAGTAAGCTATGTAGATGGCACTAGGAGTCCACAGAAGCTCTATAACTATGCATTACAGGTGGGATCAGTATTCCAGGGTAATTGCAAGCAAACATGCATGCAAACAAAGCTACAGTAAACAGGGCTGCATGTAGTCCATTGTACAACAAACAAGCTGTACCACTTCCAGTAGGTAACACTGCAAATATGCAGGCACTATGCACACGTACATGGAAATACATGGGTCAGATGGCTAGGGTCCAGTCTCAGCGCACACAAGTGTACAGACCATGTACTGTCAGGATGTACAATAACTGGATTGAAACCCATGTGCTCAAACCTGCAGTAATACACATGTCAAATAACAGACACTGAGCCTTCACTCAGTGGTTCCATGCTTAGTAGGATGTATGCTACCTGGCCTGCCACCACAGTATCCCTGACATATATGGGGACTCTCCCTCCTGTGGCAGTTAGTTTTGTGTGTTGGGGCTGTCTAGCATGGTATGAGATGTGAGCTTGCAGTGCTAGGGTGCTCCTGTGTGTCCTGTACCAGTCGTGTAGTACTGCACACATATCAACATTCTCAAACATCCGCATTGCAGAGTCCAGTGTGGGCAACATGCCACTTGCAGTTTACATGTCCATCATTGCGTATTACTACATTCATTACCTTATCCCCTGTGCTACCTATGTATGTAGCCTTCTGTTGACATCCTTACCACCAGTATGCCAACATGTGCAGATGATACACTATGGTACTTACCATGGGTGTAGACAACAGTACATGACAATCACACCCTTACTGCATCAGGCATGCTGTGATATACCCACAATTAATTCAGCACACAGTACTGTTAACAACATGATACTATTACTACACGTCTATGTGGTCACCCTGTGCATCAGCAACATGTTAACCTGTACCTGCACAGTTGTTACAGATTGCAGGAGGTGGCACAGTTTCATCATATGCACAGGGTGTGAACTTGGTATGCCTGAGTCAGCCACCGATACCACCGATTGACATGTATGTGTATGTGTGTTGGTGAGGGACAGCAGTAGAAGGTGGGCCAATGTTGATGCAGTGTGTGCGTGTATGCGGTAGCCCTAGGAGTTGTCAATTCGCATGTGTGCATGGATGCACACAGTTCCACCTCATGGCTGCCATATACTGGTGTTTGTGGACAGCCACAGACTGTACCTGCCAGGTCATACAGATCAGTGTCTCTGGCCATGGACACGGTACCTGTGCCTTTCAGGGGTGCTACGGACTGTATCCGGTACCAACCCAGATTGGGTACTGTCATCAAAAGCAGGTGTTCGTTGACTGGACACAGATCCCTGTCGGGCCTGGCCAGAGCCACGGTCTGATGACAGCACAGACCCAGCATTGCTGGGGCTGCTGCTTCCACTATGGGGGCGGCCACTGCCCTGTTGTCATCCGCGACGACTGCCAGCTGCTGCTGTTGCTGGCATACGCCCACGTCGATGCCTCAACCGTCCACCATCGCCCTGGCTCATGGACATGTAGTTGTGGAACCGGTCTAATATGTCCCCACAACGTCTGTCTATGACATCGGTGAAATTACGGATGGCAGCCGCAATGTCACGCATACTGTCAGTCATGGCTGTGCGACATGCTGTCAGCTCCCTCAGACCCTGTCTGGTGTACCGTTCCATACGTGACTGTGCCTGCATGACAGCCCGAAACATTGCTGAGGTTGTAAGACCTCTGTGGGCACGTCTGACAGGGGCAGTACGCCCACGGATGCTCCCATGAGAACCCCTGGACATCTGTCTGTGTGGTACCATCTCTGGGCCATGCCCATGGCTGCTGTGTGGGGAGGCATGTGCCACAGATACCACATTACCCTGGTCAATACCCACTGTATGCTGTCCATCACCTAGGGACATTGGTGACAAAGGGTTTATTGGCAGGATAACTGTGCGCATTGATGGGGTCGACAGCTGTGTACTGTCAATCGGCTGACCAATGGCGGACCCTGGCATACCTTCCTGTGCCATTACACAGTTGTCATCATTATCAGTACCCATGGCACCTGATTCAGGTTCCCTGCTACATGACACCAGAGCAGCACCAGAACCTGTGGGAGGAAATCAGGAAACACAGTTTACAATGTCTACACATTACCAGTGATGCACACATCCACACATGCACAGGTCCAGACATGCACACATGCACAGATGCACAGGTGCACACATGCACAGGTGCACACATGCACAGGTGCACACATGCGCACATGTTCACATGCACAGGTGCACACATGCACACATGCACACATGCACACATGCACATGCACGCATGCACACATACACATGCACACATGCACATGCACACATGCACATGCACACATGCACATGTGCACACATGCACACATGCACAGGTGCACACATGCACATGCACACATGTGCACATGCACACATGCGCACATGCACACATTGACACATGCACACATGCACAGATGCACATGCACACATGTGCACATGCACACATGCACAGGTGCACACATGCACACATGCACACATGCACACATGCACACATGCACACATGCACACATGCACAGGTGCACACATGCACAGGTGCACACATGCACACGTGCACACATGCACACAGTTTCACACAATTGTACAGTACTCAGTATGCGTGATATCAACACACAGACACAGACACACCTACATGCATACAAAGAGCACTACTAAGTGAGCCTAATATTACTATTACTATCAAGACTATTACAGGTATTGTTAATACACACTCACCAGCATGGATAGGCTGCATTGCTGTTACACTGGAGGGACCTGCAGACGTGAAGAAACTAATGTCAGTGGGCACAACTGTGCCATTGTTACTGAGTATGATACAGGTCAGTAGTACAACAGTCGCCTTTCACAGGTCAGCTGCTAATATTGAGGATATCACACTTGCACATTAAATACTATGGTGACAGCTACAAACCAAGGACACACCTCACACATGCATTAACTACCAGTGTACACAGCAGTCAACTATACATATGGCATATTACCTGCACACTCACTGTCTTGCTGCTGCGTGGCTCCAGCCTCCATCATAATGCATGTCTGCTGCTGTTGTTGTTGCTGGCAGACTGGAGCCACTACACTCATGAGTAGTCCCTCCAGTCTGGTGAGTGGGGGATGTGTAGCCACCCCACCACCTGTGGCGACCTGTTGCCTGTGGATATCCGATGCACGCTGACGGACATTTCTGATTAAATCACTGCAGTGATGTCGTACCTGCTCATATGTCCTATTATGTGTGCCTATGTCATTTACCCGATGGACCAGGTCTTGCCACAGTGCAGCCCTCTCCTGCTGATTCTGGCTGGTGCAGGAAAAGAGTATTGCATAATCCCGCACCAGGCTCTGGTGTATCTCCTCATCCTCAGCTGTGGAGTAAGCGGGATTCTGCGGGTGAGCCATGTACCTGAAAAAGAAAATAACCTGATATCAGCAATATATGTCAGCAGAATTTGGCACACATACTACACATGCTACTCGACTGTCATGATACAACATATCTCACATATATAGCATCTGTCTGTCTATTGGTGGATACACATGTAAATGGCCAGGTATCAGTGCTCAGCCAGCAACTGTGCAACAGTACCTGGCACACTCCATATGACATACTACCAAACCCCAGCAGTCAGAACACTGATTCAGGTCAAGAGCACCTCCTCACTCTGTGGGTTTGTATCTAGGTACTGTATGGCCTACATCATCAACTACTGTGAGCTGACCACACACTAATTGCCCTGGATATACATATCCCACCTCCACCACCAGCACAAACAACTATAGTGAATAACATTGCAGATGCAAACTTTACACTTTGTAACAGTGACATGGTATCCTTTCAGCCCACTGGGCCAGTGGCAGATACAACCCACAATGCTGACCCCTACACAAATGCTTTCTACAGACATCTCCGAGAATGCATGGATCATGCAATCCCATATATGACCAAGACACTCTCCACACAGGGACAGCATCCTGTCTGGTGGACCCCAGCCATAGACAGATTGTATTACAAAAGATGGAAGCTACTGCAAGACAGAGCATAATTCCATAAAGGGAAGGCATGTCTGAGCAGCACTAGTAAGGATCTATTTTCCATCATACAAACATCCATGGGCAACTTTGAGAGGGAAATCAAGAGGGACACTACAGATAACCAGAAGGCCTTCTTCAGTTATGTTAGCAACCTGGTCAGAATCCATCCTCTATGCCCATAGTTAGTACACAACAACAAATATTTCACTGAAACCACAGATATTGACAACATTGTGGCAGACAGGTTCAGTGCAGGTGTCACCCCCTCCCCCAAAATAAGACATAGTTATCCCAGCTGACTGTAACCTCCCTGTCATCACAGATGCCCAGGTGAGAGCCGCCCTCATGAAAGCAGAATACACAACCTGACTGGGACCTGATGGTATCCCCAGTTGCATGCTACATAAACTCTGACAGGAGCTAAACACACATATAGAAGTGCTATGTAACACTAGCCTGACTACAGGATATGTACCTGTACACTGGCGCACAGCAGCAGTGGTTCCACTCCACGAAGGAGGCACCTCAACATACCAATACAATACAACACAATACATTACATTACAATACAATACTATACAATATGCTATTACCCCTGGGACTACAGCAGCATACTGTTCTGCTACCCTGACCATTGTGACACATGTGGTGTGATGGTACCTGCTGCTGTCACACAGTTACACAGGGTGACTCATATGGCATATTACCTATCTGACTAACATTCAGCAGGGGTATGTGTGACATGTACTCATGGGGAGTCTTGCTTCTTAACACTGTGTGGTTTATTGCAGGGTATGTCTTATCTGTGGGTAGGAACTTTTACCTACACATGTGCTCTCTATTGCAGTGGCATGGACGACACACAGCAGTCATTTAGGTTGTGGATGGTGTGAGGTGTTACTATGGTTGTTGGACATCTGTCATGGGTGTGACTTACGTATGTAAATCCTGGAGTGGTAACCTCTATGTGGGTAGTATGTGTGTACTCTGTGGTGTTGTCAGTCACTGTGCATTGGTAATGTGTTTGAGTGCATTGTCACAGTGTTGTACATGTCACTGTGTCCTTCTCCATATCTGTAGCTGTCATGTGAGGTCCATACCATGGCATCCATTATGTGGTGTGGAGGGTACACCGACCTACATGTCCATAGCTGACACACCATGTCTGCTGACACATACCATGTGCAGGTATTCCAGGAATAGTGTGCCACTGTGAATATCATTGGGGCCACTATTGTACACATTTATGACCCTGTTCACTCCTGACACATGCAGTGGTGGGCAGCCAATCACATATCTGGTGGTTACTGGTGTAGGTGATTTGAAATGGGGTATGGTACTCCGGTTTTGACACTGGTGTTCACTCCATGCCTTTGTCACCAGGCACCTGTTGCAATACATCTGTACACATGTGCCTCACTCAGAATATATATACATCTCTCTCTCTCTCTCTCATATATATATATATATATATATATATATATATATATATATATATATGTATATAGATATATCTATATGTATATATATATATATATATATATATGTCTGTATACATATACACATATATATATTGCTGTACATATATTGCTATAGATGTGGAGAGTGGGGGACACAGAGGGGGTGAGAGTGACAGAGGGGATGGGACAGGGATTGTTGAGGTCGTCATATACAGTCATACCTGTAGATAGTCAGATCAGTCTGTCTATGTATATGTATCTACATATATCTATATCTGTATGTGTGCATTACATATATATGTTTGTACATATTCTATCTATCTACATCTGTCTATGTATTCCTACATCTCTCTCTATGTATGTATACATATATGCATATTATATATATATATATATATATATATATATATATATATATATATATATGCATACATACATACATATTTTGACATACATACGTATCCATATGATAGACAGGTATATCAACATGTTTGTCTACTATACTGTATACACACACTAACATACTGCTAAACATACATAACTGTGAAACCTACTTTGTACATTGCACTACAACCTACAGTCAACCTACATTGATATGTGCACATAGATGCTCTCACATACAAATGTATGTACAGCCTTCACTGATAGTTGTCCCCTGCCCTTTACACATCTTCATATACATATGGATACAGACCAATGACACATATGCAGGGTTCACAGTATGTAGACCTTTATAGTATTACTTTACATTACCTGTGTTTTTCACAGCTGCTTGTGTTGCTGTCTGGTTTTCTATCCTGCTGCTTCACTTCCCAGTTGTCAGCTTTCAGGTGGCTGTTGCTGAACAGTTTTGTTTGTGTCTGCTTAATTTCAGTTTTCTCTGTCTCTGTCTCTGTCTCTCTCTCTCTCTCTCTGTCTGTCTGTCTGTCTCTCACGTCCTCCTCAGGGTGCAATGAAAGTATTGCATGTGTGTACTGGGAGTAAAGCATACTTTTGTAGGTATCTGCATATGCCCATGTGATCGCCTCTGCACCAGTTGTTAGCCAGCATTTGCTAATTGCATGCAGCCAGTTGTGTACTGATTGCAGTTCTCACTGTGATTTCAGAACAGTGCTATAAAAAGGTATGTGAGATAGGCATAGCCCTTTCAGATTTTAAGGGCAGGGACCATGCTGGTATGCTGTGGACAATGTTCTGTGAGTGTAAAGGTTGGTATCTCTCTCATATTTCCAGCTGTGTTGTAGATTAACATTCCTCCATTCATTTCTCCAATTTCCTGTACTAACTGTGTATGTACACTGACACCTACAACTACTACTACTGTTAATGTGTGTGTGTGTGCTTTCCTTTCACTTTTGCTTGCACTTTGTTGCTAAGGCTTCAATATTTGCCCTTTACAGTCACTACTTGTATGCCTGCTAGGTGTCCTGACTGTAGTGTGCTGCTGTAGCTTTCCTATTTTCCATGTACATTCACACCTTGGAATGCTTGCTATATCTGCTAGGGTGTTACAGCATGCAGTGTGGTCTGGCCATGGTGTGGGCCTTGACATCTATTAGGGTATTTGAGTATGCTGCTGAGCAGGCCCCGGAGACTCTCAGGTTCATCTGTTATGTGCCTCATGGAATGGTACATATCAGTGGGGTACACCCATTAAATTGTCTGGTATGCTGCAGTTGTGACTGTGGGTTAGCATGAGCATATGTATTACTACACTTATTCTGCCATGCAAGTGGTGAATACTTTCAGGACTCCATAGTTACCATTGCATGTGTTGTTACACCTTTCTGCCTACTGTTTGTACATTTCACATGGAGTCTGTGGAGCATCCCTGTAAGTCATTCACTGTTGCTATGTCTAGGCTCTTAACTATTCAAATATGGTGGTGTCAGACCTCTCATGTGTACAATTATTTGCAGGTTGTCCACATTTCTGCCTCATATTTTGGTCAATATCTCATGCACAGCTTTTTCTGGCAAATCACTCTGGGCTCAAGTCAGAATATAGTGACAAACATTCAAGTTTCAGACTTCATACCCTTCCAAACATCCCACAAAATGCAGACCCTGTTACTCTCTGAACTGTCTGCGTTTGTTGTAACATTATTTGTAATGTGTCCCTGGTTTTGGGCCTTTGCTCCACATATTTTATTACTTGGTCCGGATGTGTTCCTGTAAGAGGTTGTAGGGTATGGGCAGTGATTATCCTGCTGTGAGTATGTGTGTGGCTTGCAAGGTGCTACAGTGACATTATTACCTACTAGCTACCAACTAGCATGGCTGTTTCTGTTCACACACTACTATTATGGAAATCCACTAGTTTTGACAGTAATTCTAAATGACATGCTTTGTGTACTACACATCCTATATTCCCTTTACATTCATTCCTACTATTACATGATATATTTATTTTAGCACAATGTTCTTGTATAAGAGTCATGGCTTAGTGGTAAGTCATGCAGACTACTGTTTCCAAGGTCCTGGGTTCGCTGCCAGTGGGATTTTATTTTGCTTCTGAACTGACTACAGGACCTGTCAATCAAAGTGACTAAGGCACTTTTAAGCAGTTGTAACCAGGTTAGCGCTGGTTTGCGTGGAGCTCACGCATGCGCACTGGCGTTTAGCTCAGCGCACACACGCGCACACCCACTTCCAACCGCTTAAACGTGCTTACTCTTGCACACACCCGCGCTATTGTCTTTGAAAGAAATGAAAATGGGGAGACAGGAAAGTGGTGAAAAAGGGGTCACAAAGAGGGTAAGACAGTAGGGAAACAAGCTTGGGTTTTGCAGGAGGGATGTAGGTAAGGCCCATAGCTGCCCATTCCTTCATCAGCAACAGCTGTGCATATGTGTGTAATTTGGTGTGACATTTGATATCTTCCACCCCTGAGAGAGGTGTAAGGACAACAGTAATACTTGTTGTACAGCCAATTGTAATTGATAGTTTCCATGTCTGGTAGACATATGTGCGGAATGGGCAGCTATGTATGGGGCGTAATTTTTTTGTGGGTACAGAGTGCCCTTTTTTTTTTTTCAGGTGAGAGTGGTATGTCAGGTGAGGGAAGTTGGTATAGCTGGGGAGGTAGGTTGGGTAGGTCAACAGACAAGACAAACAAGACGCATACAGAGGTGGTGTATGACACGTGTGGGGGGGTTACACAATTGACGGGGACAGAGGTTTGGATATACAGAGCCCATGAGCCCACAGATGGCAACAGTGGAACTGATATCCCCACCCATGGGCAGTTGCCACTGTTCCTTCACTGCCCAGGACGGGGCTGTGCTGGGGGCTGTGTAGGCCAGGCAACAGGCATGCCCATAAGTTGTGTCACCTGTGCCTCAAGCTGGCGTAGGGGCTCAAGAACAGAGTCCCGGATCTCCCTACGCACCACAGTCCGGATGCTACGGAGGGTGAGTGGTGGTTCTCCTCTGGCCACACTTGCAGAGGGGGGACGGGCCCCATCCCCTGCAGTGCTTCCACCCACAGGTGGCACAGGGACACCGGAGGAGGGTCCAGACTGGGCACTAGTGCCAGGTGCACTCGCCAGCTGAGGTGGGAGAGGTGGGTCCGCTGGAACCCGCCTTCCCTGTCATTCTATGTTTTGCATTATGTCATGACAGTTTGGGTTAGTAACATACAATACCATTCGCAATTAGTTGTAACAGCATGCATTAGTATTCCCATTAACCAAACACCCAGATATTCACACCATTGAACAGCAAGCATAACACATGCATAATTTGAACAGCAATACACAGTCCAACAACATGCAGGGTTGATTGATGGCAACAGGCCATCAGGTTTGGATGTATGAACAAGGCAGATGCATCAATGGACATGCAAATATTTAGGACCCATCAGGACAAATGTCCAGGGGTGTTAATTGTGATTGCACATACCATTTTCACGTGGAATGGATTATATGTGGTTATAGGGTGGGGTGAAGAAAATATTATTAACACCTTTGAATACCAATACATATGCTGTACATTTCTAATAGCTACAGATATATACACACTACTGTTCTAACTACAGTTTCCTATATGATAACTACTTCACTTTGGTGATAGGACTGTTACTGCTACATCAATATACATTTTATTGTTATTCATACACGCTCATATCTGGCTTTGTTCAGCAACATCATCCTGCTACATTTGCTTTATATAGCTATAGACAACTGTGGATGTTTGATATTTCAGACAATCATACTATCTGCATATTGCAGACTGAGAGCAACATATCCAGATTTTGGGATACACATTCCAGCTGCAGCAACACTTTGGACACATTTCGAAGTTTGGTTCTACTTGTCACATTCATTTCATTCTGTACTGACTGCAGTATACTTTATACAGGGGTTATTACTACTTTATTGGAGGATTCATAACTCTTTCTCACACCCTCTCACTTGTTTTCATTTTACTATTCAGGATGGTACTTACTTCTAGGCTTTATTGACATGTTTTACCTATAGTTATTACAATCCTTTCCAGCAGTCTCACTTCTGTCATGTTTCAGTATTTCAACAGGGATATATTTCACACATGTGAGTTGCTCATCTTCTGCAGCTGTACTTTTCAGCCTGCTGCAGGTTGTGCACTATGATATTATAGGTGGGGCATCTTTATTTCAGAATTTATTTCAGACATTTTCATTTTTCTGTTTGGATTTCAGACTGCAACACACTTTTGTAATCAAGCAATACTTGCAAACACTTTTACACTGTTACTTGCACATTTTATTACTTAGTGACTACACTGCACTCTTTTGCTAACTGTCATACTTTTATATTTCTTTACAGTTACTGGGAGTGGATTACTGACCTGCCTGGTGGCGCAACCGCACCAGCCTATCGCCATAGGCTTGCCGGTTCGCAGAACGGACACCTGCAGCTGTAATATAAATGAAGTAATATTGGAATACACATCTCCATAATATCAGCTAATTTAATTTCTTACATACATAATTAAATGTAACTTACTCAGTAGTGGGGCGTTGGGCATTTGCCGGGCATCCTGGATCCAAAGGTTCAATTGGTCCTGCTTGCGTCTCTTCAGGTCCGCATGGTGGTGACGGACCTGCTCACCAGTCCTTGTAATCCCTGTGGCACTGGTAAGATCATGAGCCAACCGGTCCCACGCCTCAGCCCTATATGCTCCCCACAGGACCTGGCCCTGCATGAGTTGGGACTCATGATTGTTGACTAGGAACCAGACCATGTATCTGGACTCCTCAATGCCCCACCTCTGTGCTCGAAAGCAACTACCCTCACCTACACCTGACATTCTGGCTGCAAGTCAGTTCTACAATCGTTTATGCTGTGTATTCCCGCCTATGGGGCTTATATATGCCATTTTTCCTGCACTTATCTGTGATTGGCCATTTTGGAATTGTATCCACTTCACAAAACCTGCTTTGTCATGCTCCACTTTCCATTCATTCCTATATATTTGCTATTACTGCATTTCTGAGTACAGCTGTCATAGCTTAGTGGTTCAGTACCTTGACTATGGTGCATGGTATCCTGTGTTCGAACCTGGCCACCGCTTTTTGTATTTTATGACTGTCTAGACAGGCTAGGGGGTGTGTCTGTGTAAAGGCAGTTTTGTTACAGCATGCTCAACGTTGCCCGCCGGTTAGCTTGTTAGCGCAGTGCGCAGCTCCGCGCAAACGGGGTGCGCTGGCTTACGCCTCATTTGGCTGTCAGCATGCATAGTACGCTCAGCTCAGCAAGGGGCACACAGTTTGAGCATGTGAAACCACTGCTCAGCTACGGGCACTCATTTTGCACCTGTTAAACCACTGCTCTCACCTTGTTAAACTGTAGCTCAGCTATAGGCACATCTGGCATTTTTTATTGTTTTGTTACCTTACATTTCTTCAAAATAAATGGACTATTTCATTACATTTTACATAAAATGTGATTTTATATGTGTACATGTTTGTCAGGGACTTGTTTTGTGCTTATTTTGCTAAAAATAAAAGTTGGTGGTGTGGGGGCTTGCACCATGAATGCCTGCTCTTCAGCTGACATCTCTACCGCTACGCTATTGCTTCTTGGCTTACTTTGCATATTTAATTATTATATGCTTTCCCACTGACTGCTCACTGTAGCTGCGCTACGGGCACGCCCACGCAAATGAGCGCACTCACGGGCAAACATCTTTACAATTTAAAAAAAATATATAACATGTTCATTTATATATTTTCTGTTCATAGTCTGTGGGGGCATGTGTTGTGTTGTGTTTATTCACATTTCCGTGGACTCTGTCGTGGGTGTTTACTTTGGGCACTTTTACTCTTCTGGGGGCGTGTCTGCTTGCAGGGCTCGGCCTACGGACACGCCCCCTACTGTCTTACACGGACCGTGTTAGACTTAGGTGTGATTCAGCATGCTCTCATGAATATGCAGACCATGCTGACATCACTCAGTTTAACTGCAGCCTCTGTGTAAGAGTTATAACTCTTACACGGAGGCTTCGTGAATCCTGCCCAATATCTAAATAAATATTGATAACTGGTTATAATGTAGAAATAATATAAAGTTAAATCTTTTTAACTTACTTTTGTACATGTGCATATATAATTTTCTTGCCTGTATTAGTTGTAGTTTATTTATATATAATAACAAGTAGTAGCAAGAATTTAAGGATATAAGCCAATTAGTCCAAAGAGAAAGCAAAAATAAATAAATAAATAGATATTTGTTCTTTAATTTTTCCTTCTTCTTGTCAGTAGTTTTCTTCCCATTCTTTTCTGCCTGTCTTTTCAGTGAACTGTTGCTCCTTTCCATTCTTCTGTTTGTTCCAAAATATTGTTTGATGTTAAGAAGGATATATATCTTATTCTAGTGTTTCAAAGGTTGCAGTACCTTCTGTAAGAAAAACTTTAAGTCTGGCTGGAAATAATAAGTGCACTTTAATCTGCCTCTTCTTCATTTTTTTTATCAAGGGAAGGAACTTTTTTCTTTTCAAAATCACAGATAAAGAATAGTCTGTGTCAGACCTAATTGTACTCTCATTGAATTTAACCAGTGAATTTGACCAAGCAGTTTTGTAAAACCAGTTCCTTAACTTGGCAGGAAAATAAAAATCTTACAATTATGGAGCTTGGATTTGTATTTACTTTTTTTGGTGACTAAGGGACCACAAGAGATCTGTGAACTCTGTCAATACCATATGATAGGGATTCTGGTAAATTTAAAGTCTTAGGGAGCCAAGAAGTGAGGAAATTAACCATATTGTCTTCTTCTATTTTTTCAGGTACTCCATAAATGCCTATGTTGTTCCTCCTCAATCTATTTTCAAGGCCATCTATTTTATTTAATAAGGAAGTATTTTGTTTTAATAAAAAATATGTTATATTCTTCTAAAACTTTTCCTTCTAGATCATTTAGTGCCTCTTCCATACTGGAGATCTAAATCTTCTGTTGCATTATTATTTCTTGTAACTGTTCCATTTGTTTTACATATTTTCTTTGAAATTATCTAGTTTATTATCCATTTTATCTAGTTTTATTGAAAGGTCTTGTATGTTAGCAAGAAGTAATTCTTTAATGACATGTCTTGTGAGTTAGCTTTGGAGTAATGCTTGAAGAACTGGCAAAACCCTTTCTGCCTGAATGTTGACAGGAATTTAAAAAATGAAAAATATATATATTTTGAATATAATCTTTCAAAACCTTGAAAGGAAGATATTCTTCAAAGTTGAAGAGACCACAATGTCAAAAACTTAATAATTTATGTCACAAATATAACTCACATAGCAGAGTTGAGAAACTAAGCTGTTAGGCTGTCACCATCTTGGTCATGCCCTCACTTCTTGTGACTTTTTGAAGGGAAATGTGTATTTCTCAAGTTATGTACATAGAATACATCCAATGCAGTACCAAAGATACCTTTTCTAATAATATTAACATCAGCTTGAACTGTAAAACTTATGACCAATACAAAAAAGGTTGTAAATAGAGTACAGCAGTTATACATGAGCGTATTTTTCTTTTTTTTTTTTCTTACAGTAATATAATTTTTTTATATAACTCTTACATATATTACAATCTAGTAAGACAGAGGCAGTTGTCTGTTTCTTCCTCAGTTGTAATTAAAAGACATTCCCTCGGATTTACTATTCTTCCATGTAGGACTAGCTTAGTCCTGCACAGAAGTGGCCGTTTAAGAGCAGGACGGCAGTGTGCCATGCATATTAATGAAGGCATGCTGCCTGAGCTCCTTTTCTTACACGGAGCATGTAAGAGTGCAGGGGGCATGTCTGAGAACATAGATCCCAGAATAGACACACCCCTGCAATGAAGAACAGCAGAAAGTCCTAAAAGAATGAGTGAGACCGCTCATAGGTGTACACATACCCCCAGCAACATCCTCCCATGTGTACAAGAGCAATAGTTAACACAAAAATATAAAGATACTTAATTTTTTTATGAAACAGATTAAATTTAACTGTAGGCGCGCATGTTTGCACATCGCTTAGCTACAGTTAATGCAGCTTAAATGGCAGAAAAAAATAAACAGCAAGATATATGCAAATGAAGCAGTATAGCAATAGTGTAGTAGGCGGAGCCTTCACATTACGAGCAGTCATTCCCGGTTTGAGTCCCACTGCAGCACATTCCGTTTTCCATGTCAAATCACTTTATGACCAATCTTTTTAGTTGCATAACCTACTAAATAACATATATTTGTGAAGTGGAGTACTGCATTAAATGCAGATATGAGGTGTCAGTGTCAGAATGTTAGAAAGTCCACAGATAATTACATGTGCCCCATACAGTATATGTACACAGGAATCAGGGATACAAATGGAAGGTAAAATGTGTAATGAATGATAACTCCATACAGCTTCCAAATCCCCCACCTTCCCAAGAACCATTAGATATTACTGTCTACATTAGTGCAGTGGTAAGTGGGAGTAAGCACTAGTAAGCAAGTGTAAGCACTATTAAGCAGTAGTAAGCGGGAGTAAGCATATGTAAGCAAGAGTAAGTGAGTTTAAGCCTATTTGCCTGGGTGTAAGCAATGCGCACACAGGTTAAGCAATATTGAAACTAACTCTCTGTAAGCATATATGCCCCAGAGGTTATCATTGCTTACCCTCATGCAAACCTGTGCAAACCTGCTTACAAGTGCTAAAAAGTGCCTTAATCACTCTGTATGTAACAGCCGCTGTCCTGGCCAGAAACAAAATAAACAGCCTTTGCAGGTCTTGAACTCAAGACCCTGTACACTATAGTCACAGTAGTTAACCACTAAGCCATCAAAGCAGTACATAAGACTGAGGTATCACCAAACAAACCCTCACTATAGGAAAATCAAACTGAACATGTGAAAGGAATCTATATATAGTTTTATGTTCTATAACCTACTACATAACATAAATATGTGAACTGGAGTACTGCAGTGAGGTATAATTGTAATAAAGTGTTGAAGTCCCCTAATAAACACAAGGACCCCATACAGTGTATGTACACATGAATCATGGATATCAGACACATATACAACATGCAATGAATAATTAATCAATGAAAAAAGCAAATATAATGCAAATTAATTATTAAGCAATGCTAAGCATTGCACAGGCCAGCTTAGTAGGTGTAAGTAATGTGTAGGCCAGCTAACTCAATTTTGACCATTGGTATACCTCTTTAAACCATGCCAACCTTAGGTAAGCAGGTTTGCCCATAGCCTAGCCTTTTCAAACCCATCCAATCACTGCAAAGTGTGGGAAATCAGCCCTATTTAAACCCAGCAAGCAGGAATACATCTCATAACTGGTTGTAGCTTCCCCTTGCAGGCACTATGTCTGGAATGGGAGAGGGTGTGCACTTTCGGGCACAGCACTGGGGCATCCAGGAGTCCAGAGTCATGGCAGGACTCCTTATCAAAGGCCATGAGCAGAGGCTGCTGCAAGGCCAGTACTAGGGTTCCCAATATAAAGCAGAAGCCTGGGACCATCTTGCCTGTGACCTCACCATACGCCAAACTGGTGAGCAGGTCAGGCATCACTATGCCGACCTGAAGCAGTGAAAGGGGGATCTCTTGGATCAGTGGATTCAAGAGGCTAGGAGTACAGGGGAGGTTCCAGTTGTGTGTAAGTATCACTCCACTACCTGTTTAATAATTGCCAGTTCATGTATATTATGGATAGGTGTGGCTAAATATTCCTCTTATGTCCTTCACAGTGGCAAGTGAGCAGTCTGTGAACCAGGAGGCTCATGGATGTCGCTTGGAGAGGTTGTGAAGTGAGGCAGGTTAGTAATACTCTTGCATGTACTGTCATAGGAAATAAATCTAAAAGTATTAGTAAGCAATTTGCCTGTATAAAACCGGTATTGTTTAAGGCAAATACTACATACACCAGAGAATATAGCAGGAATAGTCTCATACAGGTTGTATATAAATAAAAGCATAATAGCCTGACAATGAAGGTCTAACTGCTGGACTGCATGTGTTTACTCTGATATCATATGGTATTGTAGATTTGCAATCACTTAATAGTACTGTTGTATTAAGCACTGTTACCCACACTATGCAACATAAATAAAATGTGTAGGAAATTCCGTATATGACTGGTGTAATCCCCAGAGGACATTTAGTACAACTGAGAGAGACACAGAGAGAAAACAGTGAAAAGACAGACAAAAAATCCAAATAGCACACGCAACTGAGATGTGAACTGTTGTATTTTTAGCACATACAGCCATGGTTCGAATCCTGGGAGTGGTAGTAGTCTGCATACAGAATCATACCCCACAACTGTACAGATATGTCCAGAATGTCCAGGAAATTGGCCCATATCTGTTGCCTATCACCCTGTCCCCCTGGGAAATTAGTTGGATGCTCCCAGACATATAGGCAGCAAACAAGAAATACAATTGATTGTCACACATCTATAAGAACAAACCTGTCACTCTAGCGGCTCCCCAAACTGTTATGTGAGTAATAAGCCAAGTATGTCCCATCTACACACCCATGTTGTCAAGCTGTGACCAGAGTGTGTGCAGTAACAGAGTGAGATGTAAGTGCATAATACTAATGTGAAATCTAGTACTTTGTGGGCAGCATTCAGGTAGTGTTAACAAACATTGCTCCCACAAGTCTGTCAGATACGAACACTGTGCCTAGAAATAAAAGATGAATAGCCTGTACTGGTACTGTTTACTCTGATATTGTATGGCATTGTGAGTGTTGCAGTTGCTCTGAATAATAAGGTATCACTCATCACTGTCACCCACATTGTGCTACTTAATATAACTGTCTAGGAAATCCTGTATAAGAGTGTTGTAAGTCACTAAAGGTTGAAGAGGGCAATAGTCTACGTATCTCATGGTTCACCTGCATGTGGTCAAGACATGGCCAGAGTCTGTGCAAAAAGAGACAGACAGGTATGTGCATAGTATACCCCTAGAATCTGGGAGTATGTGTAGAAACAGTTACTTAGTGTTAACAAACAATTCCTCCACAGGTATACTAGGTAAGAGGTGTATACTGCAGGTAAAACCAGTTCATGTACATAGTTGTTGACAGCCATACCACTGTCCAAACTAAGGCAATAGGGTAGTGCAGTAATACTTGTAAGGTACAGATAACAGCACTGACTAGGAAAGTAATGCAAACTACAGGAATATACTAGATGTTAATTGACATCTTTCTCCCCCCACCATATCTGCAACAATAAACTAAATACCCAACTCAATTGGTACGTGATGACTTCACTGTAATGTTGGGACATATGTCTTATTGTTTGATAATTATTTAAATCTGTTTCTGAGGATGTGCTATGTTGAAATACTCCAACATTGGTGACATGGTGCCATCAATGTACCTGCATGCTGTTGTAATTACCACTGTGGTCCCATATATGCATGTGTTCTGTTTGCTATGCAACTGTTCCATATCTGGTGTCTGGGTTAATGGGAATATCTATGCATGCTGTTATACCTAATCCTGGAATGTGTTGACTATTACTAACACACATATGTTGATAAAAGATAAACACCATAGCATGTATGGGAATGCGGGTCCCAGTGGACCCACCTGTCCCACCTGAGCTGGCCATGGCACTGGGCAGCAGCACATCTGGAGCCCAACCCAGGACCTCCTCATCTGTTGATCCTGCACCACCTTCGGGTGGAACCGCTTCAGGGGATGGGGATCACCCCCCCGGAGCGTGCGTGGACAGGAACCTGTCACCAGTCACCAGGTTTGGGTCATGGTGCATAGCGAGCTCAATCAGCAATTTGGAGATCTGCTACACCAGCTCAAGGGCTGCATGTCATGACTACAGGGTCAGCCTGGCTCTCCGTCTCAGCCCCCAGCACAGCCACCGTTGGGGCTGTGAAGGTGCAGTGGTGACTGCCCATCGGTGGAGACCTCAGTCCCACTGTTTCCACTAGGGGTCTCATGGGCTTCCGATTTCCCAACACTCCTCCCCATCAAGGTGTTTACCCCCCCAAATGTGTCATATACCGCCCCTGTATGCGTCCCGTTTGTCTTGTCTGTTAACTTACCCAACTTACCTCCACAAATATACCTACTATCCCTTCCCAACATCCCACTCTCACCTGAAAAAAAAAGGCAATCTGCCCCCCCCCCAAAAGAATTTCACCTCATACATAGCTGTCCATTTCGCACATGTCTCCACTGGACACATGTAATCTGGTCTAATTGGCATCACAACATATTATTGTTGTCCTCACCCCTCTCAGGAGTTTGAGTGTCCAAATCTACCTCCAAATTCAGTGTATATGCACAGCTGTTTCTGTAGAAGAACTGGGCAGCTATGGACCTTCCCTACACCCTTCCTGCACATCCCTAGCTATTTTCCCTACTGTCTTTCCCTCTTTGTGCCCCTATCAAGCCAGCTATGGGACAGACCCTGGACCTCACCTCGGAGGACAAGATCATATCTGTGTATGCCCCCAGGGGGGGACAACATCCCCTGAGTTGGTTCCACCTGAAGGTAGTGCTGAACTAGTACATGAGGAAGCCCCAGGGTGGGGCCCACATGTGATGTGGCCTGGTAACATGGGCAGATGAGTTTGGAGAGGTGGTTCTGCTGGCAAATATTTCTTAAACATGCTATTGTGTCACTGTTATAGAACATATGTGGGTAGTAATAGTCTATACAATCCTGGAACATTTCCAACAGCATGCATAGATATCCTTAATAACATAGAATGTCAGATGTGCAGCAATCACATAGCAAGCATACCACAGGCATATATGGAACCATAGTGGCCCTGACAATGGCATAATGGTGAGAGACATGGCCTACAGTAGGGACATGTGTGAAACATCACCTGTATACAGTGCAACAACAGTAGTATACTGCAACTGCAACAACAGTGTATATACCAGTAGTACAATGGCAACTGTTACAGAGTTACACTATAGTTCATAGGTTCATAGGTTCATATGTAGGTACTAGGCTATAGGCCCAAGGGCCTATGTAAGTCTAGCCAAAAAGGCTCCCTGGCTTACGCCACCCAAGAAAGTTATTTTCCTGTGCCACTGTCAAGCAGAAGCACAGAAGTGATCCCCGAAGTGTATTTCCTATTTCCCATCCACTCAAGATATTTCTTGAAGAGTGCTAATGAAGAACTTTGTTTGGCATAGATGAATAGCCTGTTCCAGAGTATGGAAGTCTCTGGGACAGGAATCTATCCGTCCAGCATGTCCTGTTTACTGTGGTGACAAGGTTTAGGTCCCTAGAGCATGTAGCGCAGAGGGATTGGGATTTCTTTAGGTGTAGCATTTGGGATTGACATAGCTTTATATATTAGGCAGAGATCACCTCGGAGTAGATGATATGCTACGGAGTAAAGCTGGAGTTTTTTGAGGCAGTCAGTGCAGTGCATTTGTTTGAGGCCCGTAATCCTCTTTGTGAGGTACTTCTGTGGCCTTTCCAGCTGCTGCAGATGTCTTGTGAGGTACATTCCAAAAGGGGCATTGTACTCTATAATGGGTCTAATGAGTGTCGAGTAGAGGGGAACAATGACCTCTTTTTTCCTGGATGAGACCCCTTTTATGATGAGGTCTGCCACGTAGAAGGACTTCCTGACTACTGTAGTGGTGTGACTATCAAAAGAGAGACTACTGTTCACATGGGTCCCAAGGTCTCTTATCACACATTCGGTGTTAAGTAGATTGCTGCCTATGTGGTAGTTCATGGGTACAGAGTTTTTACCAAAGGGGATGACACTACACTTTTTGGCATTGAGCTTGAGGCCATGGCTCTGACACCAGGCATCTGTCTCAGTGAGGCCCTTCTGTAGGATGTCCACATCATTTGGGGACTTGACTATGGCTCCTGGTTTGCAGTCATCTGTGAACTTTGTTAGCCAGAGGCCTTCTGTGTTAGCCTGTACTTCAGAGAAGTAGATACCAAACAGGAGAGGACCCAGGATGGAACCCTGTGGTACTCCACTTGTCACTGCTTTGAGGTCAGATTTGGAGTCTGCAACTTTTACAGTGTGGGTTCTGTCAGTGAGCCAGTTGGCAACCCATCTTGTGATGTAGGGATTTATACCTAGTTTAGTGAGTTTAGCTATAATTCCAGAATGGGGGACGGTGTTGAAAGCCTTGGCAAGGTCAAGATAGGGTGTGTGAACCACCTTACCCTCATCTATAGCTTTGGTGACTGCCTCAAAGAAGTTGATCAGGTTCAGGAGGCATGATCTGCCTTTCACAAACCCGGACTGGGTGGGATCCAGAGTTTGGAGGTTACCAATGTCTTTGTTTATGAGTTCCATGATGATATTTTCCATGGCCATGCAGACCAGGCTCATCAGGCTAATAGGTCGATAGTTCCCGGGATCAGTGGTGGCTCCCTTTTTGTGGAGTGGGATAACTGTTGCTGTGCACCATTCAGTGGGCACAAAGCCTGCTGCGAGGCTATTATTGAACATGGTGCTTAAGTGGGGAGCCAGTTTTTTCTGAAGTTCGTGTAAAATGCATCCTTGGATGTTGTCGGGTCCCATGGATGTGGTGTTTTGGCTTTAAAGAGTGCAGCTTTTACCTGCATAGTTGTGATTACAGGGACTCTGCATTCTTCCTGTATAGATATGGGCCCTTTAGGGGGTGAGAGGGGGGTAAAGTTAGCACTGAACCTATCTGCCAGGATGTTGGCAATATCAGTTAGTTCTGTAATTTTTGTGCCTTTCTGCTGTATGTCAGAGCAGATCTGGGTGTTGCCATTGAGATTCTTGACATAGCTATAGAATGCTTTGTGGTTGTCCTTGGAATTAGTGGCAATTTTGTTTTCATAGCTATCTTTGGAGGATCTTATAAGGGATCTCAGCTTCTTACTGAGGCTGACCAGGGAGCTCCTCCACTCATGGGATTTTACTCTCTTTTGCAACAGTTTCTTCCTTCTGTTGTACAGTTTGTTTATGGCAGGGGACCACCAGATTGGCTTCCTTTTTTTGGAGGATAGCGTCTTGGTTCTGTTTGGGATAGCATGATCCATGCACTCGTGTAAGTGCTTACAGACTGCATTTGTGTAGGATTCAGCAGTTGTAACTGTAATGTCCATCTGCGTGGGTGTCATGAAGTTCACCACTTCTGTCTTAAGAAGCATGAAGTTGGCTTTGGAGAAATTTTCTACTGTGGTTTCCTTAATGGGGGGTGGGGAGTGGGATGTGGATATCAAGGGTGATTAGCTTATGGTCGGATCGGACCAATGAGGAGTTGACTTCTGGTGTGGAACACCGGTCACTCATGTTGGTAATGACTAGGTCTAGGATATTGTTGTCCCTGGTGGGGGTGTGGATAACTTGATCCAGGGTATTGGTGTTTATGAATTCCAGAAAGCGCTGAGCTAAGATGTTGGTACACAAGTAGTTTTCCCAGTTAATGGTGGAGTAGTTGAAGTCGCCCATTATTAGGGTGCTTGGTTGAACCCTAATATTTTCCAGTACATCAAGGAAAGAGGGGTGGGAATCCTGGGGCATGGTGGGGGATCTGTAGCAAGCTACAATTTGGATTGCAGTTTTGCCCAGAGTTAGTTGCACTTGGATAACCTTGGATGCAATGCATTGTGCTGAGCAACTAGCCTGGAGGTGTGGATATCCTTAATTAATATAGACACATCTCCGCCTTTGGTGTTTTGATCCAGGTTACATGGCCGAAAAGTGTGGTATGAGTTGTAGTCTGGTAGTGCAGGGGTGCTATCTGGAGCCTTGAACCAGGTCTCAGTAACTGCACAGATATCAATGTTCTCCATTTTAAGGAGTGCCTCAAGTGAGTGCATTTTGAGATTTAGACTTCTAGCATTGAGTAGCATTACCCTCAGTTTTTCTTACCTGTTCCTGTTATCTTGGTGAATTTGTTATTTGAACCTTGCCTAAAAAAGGCACTACAGGGGCAGCAAGAGCCTTAGCCAGTATCCAGAATCCCAGGGGTGGCAGGTGCAGGCCATCTGTGGCAAAGCATTATGGTCTGTTGACCATGTCATCCCAAGCAGACAGATACTGGATCCCCTTAGAATGACACCAGAAGCTTAGCCAATTGTTGAAGTCAATAATTTTGTCCTTGTACTGTGGTATCATTCTGGATGATGGCAGAATGCTACTCAGGGCTAGGGTCATACCTGCCTGGGCTACAAGATTGGAGAGCTCTACCATTTCTCTTTTCATGTAGTCTAGGGAGGTACGTCTCAGGTCATTCACACCAACATGGACAATGACAGTGTCATATTTGTACTTGTTGTGGAGAGACCTGAGTGCGTGGGTTATGTGGCGGATCCTGGCACCCAACAGGCAGCTGACAGTAACCTTCTCCTTGTTTAGCCTGGGAGTGGGACATCAGTGTGCCTGACTATAGAGTCACCTATGACTAGTGTGTTGGGTACGTTGCTTTGCCTTATTGGCTATGGTTGAGTGGCACACTGAGTCTGTGGGCTATGTGTCATTTGGGTTGTGTTGGGGGATAGACGTTGCTTGTGTTTCTGCTTTGGAGGTCTCTGTTGCTTAGACAGATTATTATTGAGAGCCTCCGTGAATGTTTTTGTGTATGTATGTTTGTTTTTTGGTGGTGTACATTTAGTGAGACTATGTGATGAGTGTGGTGTGGTGCAAATGTTTACCTTCTCCTCATGACTGTCAAGTTCAGTCTTGGTTGGAAAGAGCTTTACCTCCAGTTTGGCTAGATAAGTACATCTCTTACAGGTTGTAGTGCTGGGTGGTAGGAGGAGAAGGTTGTCTGTGTTCATGAGGCAATTTCAACATTACCTCGAGATGCCCAGATTCATCAGACAGACAGGAGAGAACACTGGGAGCTGACCTTTGGACATGCCTGAATAAAAAACTAATTTCCTCTAGATAAGTGAGGAAAGTGAGTATAAGAGCTGTTTTTCTTGAAGCAAGTGAGAAAAGTAAGTACAAAAACTGTTTTCCTCCAGGTAATGAGGAAGATTGAGTGCTATAGTAATTCGTAGCTTATTTAGTGCTTACAAGTTCTGAACAAGTGCTGAGCATGAATAAGCAAACTTAAGTGCTAAAACTAAGATTTGTATCTGCACTAGACGAGTTACAGGGCAGAAACAAGTGCAAATGCAGGCTTTCAAATCAGAAAGTTGAGAGAGATGGAAGAGATTGCCCAAATGGTCAATAACTACAATTTCTGGGTAAGAACCACTCCTTATGTGGTAGACAGGTTATCTAGTGCTTACCACTCCCACTGATAAGTTAGAAGGCTTCCCTCCAACACAGAAAGGCTTGGGGGGGCTCAGAAGCTTACATACAGTCTGGGCTACAGCAAATCTGTATCTGGAACACTAGTTACAGGTAAGGTAGGAAACAGGCTAACATTTTTTTTTTTTTTTTTTACAGAAAAGTAGCAAAAACAGTTGTAAAAACAATTCACATGCAGTACAAGCTAGCACACTTGAGTATGTAGCAATATTAGACCAAACACAGTTTAATAACTGCAATTAAATTAAAAAGGATTAAAAGCAAGTGCAGAAAGAGTTTATTAGGTAGAATGTGGTAAAGAGATGGGACTGGGGGAGTGTCCCCGATCAAATCTACAGTGGGGCGGGCAACTGTAAAGACCACCAAATTTAAACAACAAACCAAAAATAGGGCGGGTGGGTGGAACAAAAGAGTTTCAACAGAGATCTAAGCAACAACTAACAGTACAAACTGTAAAACCAAAAAATATATACTCAGCTCTGTATATTTGCAGATCAGTCTCTCAGAACAGTGAGACAACAGTTTCAACAGAGATCTAAGCAACAATTAACAAACTCTATAACCAAAAAATATATACTCAGCTCTGTATATTTGCAGATAGTCTGGAAGGCAGTCTCTCAGAACACAGGTTCCAGCAATTAAATGCAGGCTGTTACTAACAGGTCAAATTAAGTGATCCTTGAGTTAGATAACACACAAGCTGTAAAAACCAGTTATACCAATTGAAGACATGGCAGAAAATGGTGGTGGGGTGGGGAAACTAGTTTCAACAGAGATCTAAGCAACAACTAACAGTACAAACTTTAAAACCAAAAAAATATACTCAGCTCTGTATATTTGCAGATCAGTCTCTCAGAACAGTGAGACAACAGTTTCAACAGAGATCTAAGCAACAATTAACAAACTCTATAACCAAAAAATATATACTCAGCTCTGTATATTTGTAGATAGTCTGGAAGGCAGTCTCTCAGAACACAGGTTTCAGCAATTAAATGCAGGCTGTTACTAACAGGTCAAATTAAGTGATCATTGATCCTTGGCATAACGTATTACTGCGGTCCACATTATCAGCTGGGACTAGGCTGTAACATGTGACAAGCAATGTATGGGACACTGCAAACTGACATACGTGTGTAGGCCTTACTTGTCAAGCATCTGCAAAAAGGCTGTAGGTAGGGAGGGGGTATCAGCATGACACACCGGTGCACTGCAGCAGGGATCCAAGGGATGCTAAGAATGGCTGTATATGCACACAGTCAAGTTCAGGAACTAGGGCAGACATAACCCTACCCCCACAGCAATAGTGATGGCAGTGTGTGAACACCAAGGGATGTGCACATGAGTAGACCTTGCAATCATGCAGATTTGGGGGTCATGTGTAGGGCAGACTGAACATACACTGGCAAATGCAGATGGCCCATGCTAGTATACCCCTGCCAGGAGTAGTCAGTGCTGTAGTACATATAACAATAGGTGCAACAAACCATCATGGTAAGGGTGTGCACAATTATGCACACACAGAGTGTATGCATTGGAGTCAGCATCCACACACCTAACACATTCTGTAGACACTGCATGTGAATGTACAGGACATATGTCACATATCGGGCTCATGTACTGTTAATATATGCGGTGATGTGGTCCCATTGCAGATCAATAAAGGGTGCATCATATCAATAAGGGTGTGTACACTCCCCATAGCCACGGTATGCTCTGATGGTTGTCAGTGTAATAGTACTGGATTGGTCATACGTGTTCCTCTGATGTTGAGATCTGTAAACTAGACATCAGGCATTCACAAATGACATCTGTCTACATATCATCCCAGGTATGTGTTGCTGAAAAACATAGGGGCTGTGAACATTATAGCTGACATAACTGACACAGTACTACACATTCAGCAATGGTTTGTACACCTGTGAGTATTGGTGTACAGTACATGGCAGGGTGCAGAACAGGTGCACAGAGATACTGTGTACATGGGTGCAGTGGTATCCAAGGGAAGGTGCATCACCTACTAACACAGCACATGCATCACACACATATATACTTTTGCTAGCATGGATTGACTATAGCTGCACTGCATCCTATTGTGTATCAGATGTTATGCATGGTGGCAGATGGGTAATAGGAGGACTGTGTGTACTATCATTGTGCAACCTTACCTGTATGTGTGTGTGTGTGTGTGTGTGTGTGTGTGTGTCTCAGTGGGTGGTTATTTTGTCTGTAGGGTCACTCGGGTAAAGTGGAGGGAGAGTGATGCATGTAGGATGCATGTGTGCATGTGTGTGTGTTTGTATTGGTCTAAATGTATGCACATGTGTGATTGTGGGGTTGTTAATACAGCAGTACTTCCCTTTGGGATCATGCAGTACATGGTCATGGACTGACACGACACACCAGGAATACTTTTCGTATATGTAATCACAGGACAGCTGATAGTATAATAAGGTCTGTGGCATGCAACATGGATCGGGAGGGAAGGTAGACACCAGGTATATTCTTAATATCGCATTCAGCAGAGATGTGACCGACAACCTATGTATGCAGCACTACAGATACACTGGGAAATTACTAGGCAACACCAGGGACTGTATCCATATATTACAGTTGTCACAGGATAGGTTGATTGAGCAGCATATCTGGCATGTACTGAGCAATACTTACACATGGCACTCCAGTGTGTGATATTATAGAGTGAACATAGTAGCCCCTCACATATAGGGGCCATGCTCACGATGTCTGGACAAACACAGGGTGAACACTGAATGACAGCAGTGAGGCCATGTAAAACCACTCCACTCAGGTCAGGGAGGTAATGGAGTAACAGGTTTTGTGATGTGATCACTTGTCTAGGCATTTAGAGGAATGATACATTAATGAGTTGTATTAATGAGTGTATATTACCAAGTGTGATGCATGATGGAGAACGCATGGGAATAAACGTGGGACTGTCTGTAAAGTCATGGACAGGTAGGTATTAAGGTAGTGTGTGTGTTTGTGTGTGTGTGTGTGTGTGTGTGTGTGTGTGTGTGTGTGTGTGTGTGTGTGTGTGTGTGTGTGTGTGTGTGTGTACTGTTATGCAATGCTGTACAGGTCTTAAAGTGCATTTCTTGTTTCCCCCACAGGTGGCGAGGTGGGCCAGGGCCCCTCCTGCATGCAATCTGATGTTGGTGTCCATACAGACACTGAAGATGATGATAGTACTGTTGAGGCACAGGTGGGCTTGTCAGGGACCAAGACAGCGCCATCAATTGACATCCCCCTTTTAGCCACCCCAACTCCGCACACAGTTTCATTGCCTATACATACTCCATCACTAGTGGCCATAGCGGAGGGACAGCTGACATTTGGTGGCAGTGCACAGGAGAGTGTGGTAACCATGCATACTGTGTCTGGTCACAGCAGGCATAGCCGGATGTTCAGCAGAGCATCACATAGACAGATGTCCCAGGGTGCTCATGGTAGGGCCGCTGGTCATCATGCCCCTGGCAGACGCACCACAACTGGTACTACCAGGTGCATTTTTCTGGCTGCCATGGCATCGCAGGCTCGTATGAAATGTTACACCAGACCAGGCCTGAGGCAGCAGAGTGCTGTTCTCACATCTGCAAGGGACAACTTCCATGAACTGTCTGGTGCCATCCGTGCTTATACCGAGCTCATGGATAGATGGTCTGGTGAGATGATGGCCCTCATCGACTGTGGTTTGTCCATGGTTGAACATGTGGTGGGAGTGTGGCGATGGCTGCATGGATGTAGGCCAGCAATGGCAACAGCTGGCAGTCAACGTGGATGTGGTAGGATACCAAGGGGCTCCTGTAGTGGCAGTACCAGCCCCGTTACTGCAGTGGGGGTGCTGTCCACACCACACCACAGCAGACCATGAGCACATGGTCCTGGTCAGTCCCAGGGGGGGACCTGGTTCCAGAGGACATCTGTCATCATCAGGGGAGAGTAGCACATTGAGATCTGTACCTGGACATGCTCATGGAACCCCTGGCAGGCACAGTCCATGTGTCCGTGGCTGGAGGCAGTGACCTGCACACCCTGCCAGGTATGGTCTGCAGCTGTCCATAAACACCTGTGTAATGCAGCCACATGGCAGAACTGTGCGCATGCATACCCACATATTATACGAACACACCTAGGGCAATCCCATACCTACACACACCACATCACTATGCCCAGTTCACCTCATTACACCCTTCACGCACACACATGGTGTCAAATTTATGGCCCACTCTCAGCCTATGGCAAACCAACACACCCTGTACATATGATGATACCTGTGCTACATCCCTGTCATCCATGACATCGATGCAGGGACAGGCTAATATGGTTCTGATGCACATGGTGACTGTACTACAGTGTACCAAAGTACTTCAGTGTAACATGTTGTCAGGAGTAAAGTTTAATGCATACATGTCAGGTAGCGTAGCCACCCAGCAATGACGCATTATAGCTGTTAGTAACACTGGTTGATTGTGGTCTCCATAATGTTATCCATTTGTGTTGTAGGTGTACATGTGTCAGCATGAAGATGGTCTGCAGTCATATTCCACAACAGGGTATGGCACTGTGGTGACACCATGGCTGTGACATATCTGGGGTACAGTTGAACACATGTCACAGGTTTGTATAACAGTTACTGCCTGTGCCACATGGACAGGTGACCCGCTGGGATGTGTATAATCTGCAACCTGATGTAGACCCATCCACATACATGCACACTCTTACTTGGCAACACTGGGACTAGATGTCTACCTAGGTATGCAGTGCTACTGAAGTATGTGGCTTTCATTGCACACACCACGCAGCGCTTAGGGTGAGGTGAATTCCAGGTTACATGTTACATGCAGAACATCCCCAGACATGTAGAGTATGCTAATGGGGGATGTAATGGATGTATAAGGACAATACATAGTGTGACATACCTTCATATACACATTAACAGACACATAACAGGCAGACACACATCCAAGAGACCTGGGCCTGTCACTGCTAACTAACTTGACCGTGTGTCCAATGTGTTACAGGTAGGCTGCACACAGCACATGCATAACTGGGCTGGATTGTGGTATCAGTTAAATGTATGGTTGATGGTGACAGCGGTAACCATAAAGTGGCACATGGGGCATATACCAGGTGTACCTTGGTGTAATGACAGTGTACACAGCACCCACATCCCCCAGTGGATATTGTACTCCCTGAAACCCATGATGACAATCTGACATACCCAACATCACACATTGCCCACAACTGCATTACAACCCATTGTATATCCCAACAATGGTACTACAGGGATATGCATCTAATGCACATGCCACAGGCATAGTAGGGTGCTGCATTGTCAAGCCTCATCTATGGGCAGCAACAACACTATCTGCACTACTGTGTGGCAATGGGTATTGTAATAGGAATATGTGGCCTCAGAATGCTGTACCCTACAGATATACGGACATGCACACATACACATACTTGCCAGAACTCAACGGGTATCCCATGCCTATCGACCTAGTTGTACAACACTGTTGTGCTGGTACTGCAAGGCACGTGTAGCTGGTAGGGAGAGGAGCATAACAGGGTACATGTAATATCCCATACAGCAGCAGCCACAACTAACTATGGCAATGGGTATTGTGGTGGTTGTGAAGGCCCTCATGGAATTCTCAAGTACAGGTGTGTTAACACACAGACACTGCTATCCTCAGTAATTCTCACGTACAATTGTGTCAGTACTGGGGTGCATCGCTGCAGGTGGTCATATCTGTGTACCTACACTTATTACAGATATCATTACCATGTTATCGGATTGGGGGGTGAGAACTGGTTACCAGGGCTAAGCCATGCTTATCAGGTATCAACATTGCTCCAATATAACAGCTAATCTGATTTGCGCACTGGTAAGTGAAGCCTACATGGTGTAAGTGCCTGTACATTTACCCATAGCTTAGCACTGCTTAGCTTTGCGCAAACCCACGCAAACCTGCTTAAAGCTGATCAAAACTGCCTTAACCACTCTGTATCCGACAGCCCTTGTTCTGCCCAGTACAAAATGAACAGCCCTTGCAGGTCTTAAACCCAGGACCCTGTACACTATAGTCACAACACTTAACCACTACACCATGACCACTGTGAAGACAGCTGTTGTTTTTCCAATATATCTGTCAATACACATATTGATTAGTATTGAACAATTGCCTTTACTTCCACAAATGTGTAGTACTTGTTATTAATATGACTGTTGCATCATCATATGTTCTTTTATCATAATGTGCACATATCAGATACATATGGTGAGATACATCTGGGAAGGTATACACAACCATGATGTGTACACATGACAGGAATATGGCTATATACATATATATATATATATATATATATATATGGTTCTACCTGACTTCGTCGACAGCGCAGAAGACCGACATCGAACCGAGCTCCAGAAGATCGAAAGTGAAGAAGACCGACGCGAATCGCGAGTGGCAGAACATCGACAATGCAGAAGACCGACACGACGGATGACAACACCAACGCCGAGGATGCCGACATGGGGAAAGGCTGTGTGAGTATGCGGTAGTGACGGACGTTAGGGTGCGAGGCAGGTAAGTGTGGAGATTGACGGTCTGTGGGGATAGGGTGGGTTAAGTGAGTTAGGGTTAGGAGCGATAGGGGTGGGTTAAGTGAGTTAGGGTTAGGAGCGATAGGGGTGGGTTAAGTGAGTTAGGTTAGGGAGCGATAGGGGTGGGTTAAGTGAGTTAGGGTTAGGAGCGATAGGGCGGGTTAAGTGAGTTAGGGTTAGGAGCGGGTAGGTAAGTGTGCGATAGTGACGGACCTTAGGGTTAGGGTAAGGTTTAGTGTGGGCTTGTAAGGATTTTGGTGTGCTTGTGTTGTGTGTGTGGTTTGTGGAATGGGGATGTGTTTTGTTTTTAATAATTGTTATTGTGGTGTGTGCAGTGTATGGGGTTTCGTGTTTGTGTACCGTCGGTTATTTCGTTGTCGGTTATGTGTGGTTTCGTGTTTATGGACTGTCGAATATGTGGTGTCGGTGATGTGGTTGTCGGTGTTGTGTGGTTTCGACTATGTCAGGTAGAACCATATATATATATATATATATATATATATATATATATGTCTACATTTTTGTTTTTTTTTATTTATTTTACATTTGTTAACTGGGCTAGTCCAGCTGGATGTATGTCCATTTTCAGTGGAGGCCTGCAGAGATAAGCTCCATTTGTGAACACAGAGATACAGTAAAGACATCACGATATCATACAAAAATTTTTTTTTTTTTGTTATCTGATCATATCACACATATATATCCTGCAACAATAATACAAGGAAAGGATGTTATAATGCTAAGTATCAGCTAATTCTTGAGGAAAGAATAGATTTCTTTCCAATGATTATACAGAAATAGGAAAGGTCATTTTACAGAATGTTATTTGAGAAAAAAATATACAGAACAATTGAAACATAACATTCATGACAAGACGTATGAAAATAAGTTGAGGTATTCACTACTTAAAAGGGCTATAGCATAATAGTTTAGCAAGAGGATGCAGTATAGTGGTAGAGTAGAGGAAATTAGAGGATTAGTCAGGGTTGGAACAGGGGCATAACCAGTGTCTTAAAGTGTTTCTTGAGCCTTTGTTTAAAAAGCGGCAGCGAGGGAAGTATAGTTAGCTCTTGTGGCAGTATATTCCAGTTTTTTTCCAGTGGTATTGTTGAATAAGGAGTCGCCTGCCAGGTTATTGGACTTGCTTGTGTTAGCAAGAAGTTTCCTGGAAGATCGTAAGGAGTTGAGATTTCTGTAAGGGGTAATAAGGTTGGAAAGTATAGGGGTGTTGTTTGGTTGGTAAAATATTTTATGAACTATGGTAAGTTGTGAAAATATCAAAATGTGTTTTAGTTCTAACCATTCAAGTTGTTGTAGGTTCAGACAATGGTGAGTTCTATAATGGTTCCCAGTGGCAAATGTGGCTATATTGTTATAGGAGTTGGCTAGTTTGACAAGATTAGTTTTTTTAGGTTAGTGTATATGGGTGAAGCATACAGAAGAGATGAGATTAAATGGGAGTGAGCAATTTTAACTTTGGATGTTGGGGGTTGTAGGTTCATAGGTCCATAGGTTGGTACTAGGCTATCAGCCCTAGGGCCTATACAAGCCTAGCCATAACAATTCCCTGGCTATTTCATCCCACACTATTTACTTCCCTGGACCCCTGTCTAGAAGGGCGACTGACATGATCCCCGGGGTGAATTTCCTTTCACCTATCCAATTGTCAACGTTCCTTTTGAAGAGGGCCAACGAAGCACTCTGCTTGACGTGTATAGGCAGTCTATTCCAGAGTCTGGGGAGTCTCTGGGTCAGGAACCTATCCCTCCAGCATGTTTTGTTTATTGTGATGACAAGGTTTAGATCCCTGGAGCATGTGGCTCTGAGGGATTGGGATTTCTTTAAGTGTAGCATGTCCAACTGCTCTGGGTTTGACATGGCCTTGTATGTTAAGCAGAGTAGACGATATGTGACAGAATATAGCTGGAGTTTTTTAAGGTGGTCAGCTTAGGGCATCTGCTTTAGGCCTGTGATTCTTTTAGTGAGGTATTTCTGCAGCCTTTCCAGTTGTTGCAGATGTCTTGAGAGGTACATACCAAATGGTGCATTGCATTCTATAATGGGTCTAATGAGGGATGAGTACAGTGGGACAATGACCTAATTTTTTTCTGGATGAAAAGCCTTAGTGATGAGGTGTGCCACATAGAAGGATTTCCTGACTGTTGTGGCGATGTGGTTATCGAAGGTGGGACCATGGTCCACCTGTGTCCCTAAGTCTCTTTTCACACTTTCGGTGGTTAGCGTACTGCCACCTATGTGGTAATTTACAGGTACATGTTTTTCCCAAAGGGGATAACTATACATTTCTTGGCATTGAGCTTGAGCCCATGGCTCTGGCACCAAGCATCTGTTTCTGTAAGGCCCTTTTATAGAGTATCCACATCATTTGGGGATTCAATAATGGCTCCCAGTTTGCAGTCATCTGTGAACTTTGTTAGCCAGAGTCCCTTAGTGTTGGCCTGTACTTCAGAGAAGTAGATGCCAAACAAGAGCGGTCCCAGGACTGAACCCTGAGGTACTCCACTTGTCACTTGTCTGGAGCTAGATTTGGAGTTGGCTACTTTTACAGTGTGGTTTCTGTCAGTAAGCCAGTTGGCAACCCATTGGGTGATGTAGGGGTTAATGCCCAGCTTAGTAAGTTTATCTATGATTCCAGAGTGGGGGATGGTGTCAAAGGCCTTGGTGAGGTCTAGATAGGCTGTGTGGACCACCTTACCCTTGTCCATGGCTCTGGAGACTGATTTGAAGAAGTCAATCAGGTTCAGGAGACAAAATCGGCCCTTCATGAACCCAAACTGGGTGGGGTCCAGTGTTGGAAGGTCGCCAATGTCTTTGTTTATAAGTTCCATGATAATACGCTCCATGGCCTTGCTGATAAGGCTCGTCAGCCTGATGGGACAGTAGTTTCCGGGATCCAAGGTGGATCCCCCTTTGTGGAGTGGGATAACTGTAGCTCTGTGCCACTCAGTGGGCACGAAACCTGAGGTGAGGCTATGATTAAACATGACACTTATGTAATGTGCCAGTTCATATTGTAGTTCATGTAGTACACAGCCCAGGATGTCATCTGGTCCCATGGATGCTGTATTCTTAGCTTTGGAGAGTGCATTTTTTTACCTGTGTGGCCATTATTACTGGAATTTGGCAATCTTCAGGTATTGAGATGGGCCGTTTAGGGGGTGAGAGGGGGGTGAAGTTGGCACTGAATCGCTCTGCCAGGATATTGGCAATATCCTTGGGATCAGAATATTTAATGCCATTCTGTTTTAGCTCAGAGCAGATCTGAGCATTGCCATTTAGATTTTTGACATAGTTATAGAATGCCTTGTGGTTGTCTTTGGAATTTTTGGCAATTTTATTTTCGTAACTAGCTTTGGAGTATTTTATGAGGGATCTCAGTTTCTTACTGAGGCTGGTAAGGGAGTTTTTTGCATCCTGGGATTTTCCTCTTTTCTGCAACAGTTTCTTCCATTTGTTGTAAAGTTTGTTTATGGTAGGGGACCACCAGATTGGCTTCCTTTTTTTGGAGGAGAGCATCTTGGTTCTGTTTAGGATGGCACGATCCATGCATGAGTGGATGTGCTCGTACAGTGCCTTAGTGTAGGATTCAGCAGTTGAACTTTCAGTTCCTGTCTGCATGGGTGTCATGAAGTTTGTCACTTCTGACTTGAGTAGCATGAAGTTGGCTTTGGAGAATTTTTTTATGTAGGTTTCCTTACTGGGGGTGGGGGTGGGGGTGGGATGTGGATGTTAAGGGTGATTAGCTTATGGTCAGACCTGACTAACGAGCGGGTGACCATAGGTGTGGAGCATCGATTTCCCATGTTGGTAATGACCTGGTCTAGGATATTGGAGCCCCTGGTGCGACTATGGATTAGTTGATCCAGGGCATTGGATTTTATGAATTCCAAGAACCGTTGGGCAAAGGTGTTGGTACATAAGTAGTTTTCCTAGTTAATGGCAGGGTAGTTAAAATCACCCAGTATTAGGGTGTTTGGTTCTATCTTAATATGTTCCAGTATGTTTAGAAAGGTGTAGTGAGAATCTTGGGGCATGGTGGGGGATCTGTAGCAAGCTATAGTTTGGATTGCAGTCTTACCTAGTGTTAGTTGCACCTGGAGAATTTCAGACGCATTGTGTTGGGCAACTAGCCTTGGTGAATATGGACACTCCTCCACCTTTAATGTTTCGGTCCAGGTTTGGTGGCCGAAAAGTGCGGTAAGAGTTGTAGCCTGGTATTGCAGGGGTGCTCTCTTGAGCCTTGAACCAGGTCTCAGTTACTGCACAGATATCAATGTTCTCCATTTTTAGGAGTGCCTTGAGAGAGTGCATTTTGAGGTTTGGACTTCTAGCATTGAGTAGCATTACCTTCAGATTTTGCATGCTTGTACCTGTTACGGTGGTGGTTTTGTCTTTTGAACTTTGCCTAAAAAAGGCACTATAGGGGTGGCAAGAGCCTTAGCCAGTAATCTGAATCCCAGGGGCAACAGGTGCAGACCATTTCTGGCAAAGCATCATGGTCCGTCGATCATGTCATCCCAGGCAGATAGATACTGGATCCCCTTTGAATGACACCAGAAGCTTAGCCAATTGTTGAAGTCAATCATTTTGTCCTTATATTATGGTATCATTCTGGGAGAAAGCAGGATGCTACTCATGGCTAGGGTCATACATGCCTCGACCACATGATCTGAGAGCTCTTCCATGTCTCTTTTCAAGTAGTCCAGGGAGGTACGTCTCAAGTCTTTCACTCCAACATGGACAATGACAGAGTCATATTTGTACTTCTTGTAGAGTGACTTGAGTGCATGCGTTATGTGGTGGATCCTGGCACCTGACAGGCAGCTGACTTTAATTTTCTCCTTGTTCAACCTGGTGAGTGGGACATCAGTGTGCCTGACTATAGAGTCACCTATGACTAAAGTGTTAGGTACGTTGTCTTGCCTTAGGGGCTGTTGCTGGGTGGCACACTGGTGTTGTGAGCTATGTGACACGTTGGTTGTGATTGGTGTTTGCTTTTCAGCTTCGGAGGTCCTTGTTGCTTGGGCAGGTTACAGTTAAGGGCCTCCGCATATGTGGATTTAGTGTTGCTATATGTGGGTGTTGGTGGTGTGGGTTTAGAAGGGCTATGCTTGAGGTGTAGTGTGGGTGTTAACCTTCTCCTCTTGACTGTCTAGCACAATCTTGGGTGTAGAGAGCTTTGCTTCCAGTTTGGCTAAGTGCATCTCTCACAGGTTGTAGTGATGGGCGGTAGGAGGAGAGGGTTGTCTGTGTACATGAGGCAATTGCTGCATTGCCCCAGTATGCCCAGATTCACCAGATGGACAGGAGAAATCACTGGAAGCAGACCCTTGGACATGCCTGGTTTGGTGCTTTTTTTTTTTTTTTTTGTAAAGTACAGGAGCTGTTTTCCCTTATCTTAGCAAGGCACTTTGCAATTACAGGCTGTTTTGTGCCTAAGATTAATTTCTCCTTATTAACAAGGAGAGTTGAGTGTTTGTATCAGTTTAAGGCTTCCTGGTGCTTTCCAGCAGGTATTAGAGCAAGTGCTAGTCACAGGGATGCTTAAAGGTAAGATGAAAAAAATGCACACTGCAGTGTGCACTAGAGAAGTTAGATGTGAAAGTAGGTAACTTAAGTTTTACCTGTTTAAAAAGTTAAGGTTTAGTGGAGAGTTACTATTTTTAAAACAGCAAGATGGATTGAAAGGGTTGGTCACTTTTGTATTCTGGTACTACGGAATACAGTAGGATTTCCAATAAATTTAAATAGTTTAAGGGGTGTGATTTCAAAAATGATAATTTTGTGATTACTCACACAAGCCAGTGAAAGCAGAGAGGAAATGAGATATATGGTCAAATTAACATAAGAGGCAGGCAACTAGAAAGACAGTGGTATTTAACAAGACAACTGTAACTGGGTGGGAGGGTGGGGAAAATTAAAAAGGTTTTATTCTATATAAGGAGCCTATTTTTCTGTTTACTGTTTTAATGGTGTTGTTAATATGGTTATCAAAGGTGAGATTGTTATCAATTGTGATGCCTAGCAGTTTGGAGGAGTATGGGGATATAAGGGTGGTATTAGTGGATTTTATTGAGATATCAATGGGGGGTACTTAGTGTTTTAGCGTTCAACAGGAGGCAGCATTTCAAGAACCAAGCTTCTATTGTGCTGAAGACTTTCTGGGTTAGGGTTTGAAGTTCAGATGAAGTACTGGCAGTACATATGAGTGTAGAATCATCCGCATATTGTATAGTGGTTGCTTGAGGGATTACAGCATGGCGGTCATTGATGAACAAGGAGAAAAGGAGAGGACCTAGAATGGAGCCATGAGGGACTCCAAGGGAGACGAGCAGGTGGGAGGATAGCTTATTCTCCCAGAGAACTGCCTGTTGCCTATTATTAAGGTAGGATTTAAACCAGAGGATAGCCTTGCTGTCTAGAGAGAGGGATTCAAGGATCTTTATAGGCAGGGAGTGGTTAACCATATCGAAAGCTTTAGATAAATCAATAAAATGTGTGTGGAAAGGCTATTGCTATTACGGTTACGGTTGATGGAGTCGGTGAAAGAAAGGAGAGCTGTAGTGGTGCTGTGATAGGGCCTGAAGCCATGTTGGCAGTTTGCTAAGATATTATGTTGGGTTAAGTGGTCTATTAGCTGGTGATGAATGCATTTTTCCATAACCTTAGCTAGGGCTGATAAGAGAACCATAGGCCTGTAATTGGAATAATCATTAGAGTTACCACCTTTATGTAAAGGGATTATATGGGAGATTTTCCAAATATGTGGAATGTTTCCTTCGTTGATGGTTCTATTTATAAGGATAGATATATGGTAGGCTACTGATTTAGAAGCTCTTTGCAGATATTCCTGATGGTAACTGGTCTGCAGAGGGGGTGCAAGGCTTAAGTTTTTGGATGATTTTTTGGATGTAGGTAGTAGAGATGGGTTGAAGTTGGAAGGTAGGTAGAGTGTCAGGTAAAGAGATAGGGAGAATAGTGCTGTCTATGGATAGTTGATGGGCTAAGGATTGTATAGTGTCTGAAAAAAAGGTGTTGAAGGCATTGGCATTTTGCTGGGGGGGGTATTATTATCAGCTCCTAGTGGGGATGGTGTGCTAGACTGACCAGGATGAAGGAGTCTATTTAAGCTTGGCCAGAACTTTTGTGGATTATTATGATGAGTTTGCTGTAGTTTACAATAGTAGTTCTTTTCATCAGTGAGAATAGCTCTTTTTGTGATATTTCTCAATTGTCTAAAGGTTTGATTATCAGAGATGGATTTAGTAGCTCTCTATTTAGCCCAAGATTTGTTCCTTAGTAATATCTTTTGTCTAGTATATTTTGACAGCCAAGGGGCAGTCTTGGACTTCATTCTAATAAGTTCGTTTGGGTGTGTGTTCATCTAGGATTGTTAGGAATTTATAGTTAACATATTTAACAGACTCTTCAAGAGGGAGAGTTTTTAGAGGGTCCCAGTCACAGGCGTCAAGTTCATTTTGGAAAGATATAGGGTTAAAATGCTTATTTGACCTTAAAATCCAGAATGTGGGGGAGTTAGGAATGTCATTCTTTTGTCTTACAATGTAAGTCAAAGTATGATCACTCACATCATCAGGTAAGGTTCCAACTTTATAAGTTTGTTGTCTGTTTGTAGGAATCCAATCTAAGATACTCTCTTTTTTATTTGGTTTGTTAATTCTAGTAGTGGAGGTGATTGCTTAAAATCATAAGGTTAATATGTGAAGAAGGGTTGTCATTATTGATACACTTCCAGTCAATATTAGAATCCCGTAATATAATTGATTCTTGTGGATAGGTAGTGGAAACCCAGCTTAGAATATTCTCTATTGTAGTGTTATTATTACCTGGAGGAAGGTAGGTACAGATGATGTTTAGGGATTTGCTAGTGTTTAGTTTAAGTCTAGAGATAAGGATTTCTGCCTTACTGTCTATATATTCAGACATATATTTTAGTGTTTATATTATGTACATATTTGAGTGTTTATATGTATATGTGTATATATATATATATATATATATATATATATATATATATATGTACATATATAGCTATATATATATATATGTACATATATATATATATATATATATATATATATATATATATATATATATATATATATGTATGTCCATATGTATATGTGTATATATATCTATATAGATATATGGATAATTAGATGTACATATATGTTCACCATATGTCCAGAACATGGAGTGGAGTCCTACCTCAGACCCAATAGTTCCAACTTCTTAGTGCAAGGGGATATCAGGTATGTATTGCAGGTATATATGTAGACTGTTGCTACTGTAATAGGGGTATTCTTAACAGACATGTTGTGTGTGGGAAGTCAGATCTGCTTTTAACATGTGCGCCATTGGCTACTGACAGACATCCTAAGGACTTCATAGTACAGTACCACTGCTAGCACAGCAATGATCCTGTGGACTGCAGCAGAGATATGGCCAATAAATATGGACAGTCTGACACACTCTGGTCAGTCCAGAGGTATACACAGAACCCCTTAGTGCAAGACATGTGGACCAAGTCTGACAATGTGGATGTTAACAGCCATGTAGAACGGTATATCAAGTAAATACTGGAATACATATGCCCACATAGGTTATGCATTCACACACTCCTGTCTGTCCTGACACATAACTGCTGGTGTAGAGATCACATCACCACATACTACCCAGTAGTTAGTGACATACACCTGTACAGCATCCCACTGCTTTTTCAGAAATTCATGATAGTTATGGTGTCCCAGCAGCAGTACATCTGGCAAATATCTGGACATAACATCACACTGGGTAAGTACATTAAGCTGCTAGGCATGTAACAAAGCATTGTGCAAACTACAAGCAGACTTCCACAACACTGGCCTACATTTCTTATGGAGGAATACATATGCACCTGCAAATATAGCAGGATCTACAGGCATGTCACAGCACAGAGTAATGGACACCTGTGTGAAAGTGCATACCCACAACCGATGTGAACACAGCCGCATATGGTAAGCAAGCTTAATATTACAATATATGGACTGTCTGATCAACACCATCCTCATATGTGCCACTCACACACTAACCCTACATATACTGGGCCACTACACAGTGTGGTCCGATGGCTGTCTGTGGTATGGGTCATGTGTGCGTTTGGCCTTACAAACATGTAAGCCAATAGGGTACCATACACTGGAGCAGCATGTAACATCAGATAGAACAGGACAAAGAACAATGACATCTACCACAGTCTGTACACAGGCCAAGGTACATATTCGCAATACACATACTGTCAACAATCATCATAAGTACAAAGACCTCAGTACTGTACACACAACCACAGAGTGCCAGAGTGCCCAGGTTATGTCCTCAAATATAACCCCTGCTATACATAGCATGTGTAGCAGTCTGATATCTCACTGGCTTGTTATCAGATATGATGTCAATAATAATGGTGTACAGAACATATACACCTCTTACTGCATGACATATGTACAAAGGTTGACAGAGTTGTGGCTGGAAGCACAAACACAGGTCCAATATTGACATGTTGATGTGATAACCTCATACATTTACTGTTGTAACAGGGTTTGTTGTGACATATGTCCTATGAGGGATATGAAGTCAGTAACTCTCATGGCTGTCACCATGTACTGACTGCAATCCTCACACTATGCTTCTGCAGTTCTCAGATAAGTGTTCTTTGAGTAACACAGGAAACAAAAGGCACCACACACTGCCCAGTCTGCAGATTACCCTACAGATGAGGGTTTCCTCAAAAACATAGCACTGTCATGACAGGTATTAAAACATGTAGACCAGCCATATCCACAAACACCCTGTTAAATCGACATTACTCCAAATGCAGAATAGCAACACTTACATCCTGTAGTCATGTCAATCATATCACCCTCCTGTGTGATGGCCTGTTTCCACAGTGTATGTTGTTAGAGGTAAATCCCAAATCCATCTGTGATGCTGTTTGCCAAACACCAGATCTAGGTTCTGCTCACAGTGAATGAAAAAGCCCAACACCAACATGATGTTCCTAGAAATTGGAGTGTATTTCCATGAACTTGGCTATGGGAATGTTACCACAGCTGTTCCACATGCAATCAGCTAGAGGAGGGCTGCAAATTGTGCAGTGGTCATCAGCTGATCATGAGCATCACTTACAAAACACAAGCTGCTGCCTAGGCAAAGCAGGTGTAATTCTCCACATCCACCAGAGCGGGTGTGAGAGAGACAGACAGAGACAAAGTAAGTCAGAGAGGGGGTGGGAGAGTAAAGCCTTAGCTTGTTTGTGTTACACACCTACCAGTACATGGTTTCAACCCCCTGACTTACTATATATTGCTATCACATGTCTATGCAGTTATTGCATGCACCACATAGCTTACATGTTGAAGAGCTGTCCAAACGTATATGTGATGGTGAGTGACATCTGCAACAGTGATATGGTAGTGTTACAGTAGGTGTACTACACGTGCCTGTCCACATGAACAAGTGTCAGTGTCAACACAGCCACACCCCCTCAGGGATTCACACACATTGACACACTTGGCAGGGTCAGGAAAACACTTCCTAACTACTTAGTTTGCCACAGTACAGTAATGTCCAGGTATCACATGCACCACAGGAGTTATCCAGATGTTGTATGGGCAAAGGGTACGTGAAGGTGTCTGACATCAGACAGCATGCTTCAGTATGCCACTGAGAGTTGTAGTCAGTGTGAATGTGGTCAAAAACATCATACACCACATGCACAGACATAGGGTGCCAGTACTGACATGCATGTGTGCATTGCTTCACAGGTGTGTAGTGGTTGACTGTGCCAGAAGGTTATGTAAGGCTATGTGAAGGGTATACCTTGGCATCAGGCCACATGACAATGGTCTGCAGTGTGGCTCAGGAGTGTAATGTCTGGATTGGGGTATTGTATTCACCATCCAGTCACCTGGGTAACTATTTTCTGTGGTCATTGCTGTGCAATGCTTGCCATATATGTGTTCTTTAGTTCATGATCTCTGCCTAACATATAAAGCTATGTTAAACTCAGAGCTGTTGGACATGCTACACCTTAAGAAATCCCAGTCCCTCCACGCTACATAGTCTAGGGACCTAAACCTTGTCACCACAATAAACAGGACATGCTGGAGGGATAGATTCCTGTCTCAGAGACTTCCTATACTTGAGAACAAGCTACCCATCTATGTCAAGCAAAGTTCCTCATTAGCACTCTTCAAGAACAATCTTGATGAGTGGGTGTGAAATAGGAACTACACCCCCGGGATCACTTCTGTGGCTTTGCTTGAGGGGGCACAGGAAATTAACTTTCTTAGGTGGTGCAAGCCAGGGAACCTTGTTGGCTAGGCTTACTTAGGCCCTTGGGCCAATAGCTTAGTACCTACCTATGAACCTCTGAACATGGACGCTGTCTGGGATGTGCACACATCTCACATGCATGTACAGTGACATGTGGAACTGTACCTGGGGTGTCTGACACATGTTGTGTACACAGATTGTTATCATCAGATGTGCCAGTCCTGGCCGCATGTGGCTGGAACTAGTAATGGACAGCTGGTTGACCCTGCACCTATATTGATAGCATGATACAGGCATTCCCTGGTGTCAGTTGAATCTGTCCATACAGGGCATGTGTTTAAGGCATAGTATGTCCTTTGTGGGTCACATTTGATGGCACCACAGGTGTTGCAGGCATCCAGTGGGGAACATAGTGAAGGCACACTGTCTGCATGTACGTGCCAATTGTACTGATGGAGAGGATGCCATGCCCTCTGTAGTCCACTGTAATCACACCATGGTTACTATCTGTGGGCAATATGCAGGGTACTACCAACATAGCGGTTGTTGCCTAGGCAAGTTTGTTTGTCTATGAGATATGGGTTGAGACTGTTCCCTGAGTAATACAAGGGTTGCTAACTTTGTTCATCAGGCCTTGATGTCACATGTCAGGGTTTAGATTGGCATCCCAGCCTCTGGGCTATTTCACATCTGTTATCCTTGTAAGGTGGAAGTTGTGACATGTAATAGGGCCACCATATAAGAAATTTGCAAAACCCGTTCCACAATGAATCCAGTTGTTACACATTCACAGCCACCACCACACAGGATACGAATGACAAACACAGGCACACACACACACACACACACACACACACACACACACACACACACACACACATGCAGACACACACACACACACACACACACACACACACACACACACACACACACACACACACACACACACTTGCCATGTCTGGGATTAGAACTCCTACTTAACTAGTTTATTACACTACAGTATTATGCAGTTATAGGACGTGCCACAGAGATTACTGGATTACTCCATCCGCAAAGGTGTATTTCACTGGAATGACATCAGCAGGCTTGCCAAATAAGGTCAATTGAGGTTGTAGTGACTGTAAATGGCCTCAAAAGCATTACCCTACACAGACAAAGAAACACACACACACAAATCCACACTTGCCATGTGTGGGAATAGAACCCTACCAAAGTACTATATCACACTGTAGTTGCTGTTATAGGACACCCTGCAGAGATTACTGGGCTACTCCTTTTCCAAAGGTGTAGTTCAAAGTGAATGACATCAGCAGCCTTGCTAAAGTAAGGCATTTGAAGGCATTGCTCCATACACAGGGACACACACACACAAATACACACACACACACACAGTTGCTATGTCTGGGAATAGACCTCCTACCTAACTAGTTTATCACACTACAGCATTACGCAGTTATAGGATGCACCACAGACATTACTGGGCTACTTCTTTCCCAAAGGTGTATTTCAAAGTAAATGACATCAGCAGCCTTGCCAAAGTAGGGCATTTGAATTGTAGTGAGTGTGACTAACCTAAAAAGCACTGCTTTCTACACAGACAGAGACACAAAAACACAGAATTGCCATGTTGGGGATTAGAACTCCTATCTAACTAGTTTATCACATTGCAGCATTATGCAGTTATAGGACGCGCCACGGAGATTACTGGGCTACTCCTTTCCCAAAGGTGCATTTCAAAGTGAATGACATCAGCATCCTTGCCAAAGAAGGGCATTTGAATTGTAGTAAGTGTGACTAGTCTAAAAAGCATTGCTCCCTACACAGACAGAGATACACACACACACACACACACACACACACACACACACACACACACACACACACACACACACACACACACACACACACACACACACACACAGTTGCCATGGATGAGATTAGAACTCCTACCTAACTAGTTTATCATACTACAGCATTACACAGTTATAGGACATGCCACGGAGATTACTGGGCTACTCCTTTCCCAAAGGAGTAGTTCAAAGTGAATGACATCAGCAGCCTTGCCAAAGTAGGATATTTGAATTGTACTGAGTGCGACTAGCCTAAAAAGCATTGCTTCCTACACAAACAGGCACACACATACAAACTTGTTATGTCTGGGATTAGAACTCCTACCCAACTAGTTTATCACACTACAGCATTATGCAGATATAGGATGCGACACAGAGATTACTGGGCTACTCCTTTTCCAAATGTGTATTTCAAAGTGAATGACATCAGCAGGCTTGTCATAGCAGGGCTATGGGGAAGACAGTGTATGCGCATGGGCCATAACCCATTCATCTAGAGGTAGACACACCACACTCAGGCACATGCATGTTTATATTCCACAGGTACGTGTATACAACTGCTAGATGACTACTGCCTTGTACAGTCATGTTGCACAGCTACCACTTGCACCACAGAGTCTGTAATGCTGAGGGATACCAGTGGCTAATTTCTACAGTGAGTAAAATTTGCACATCATGTGGTTGTAGCCATTTGGCTGTGTGCTGGGTGGGACAGGCCTCATGATGGAAGACTCTTTGTCACTGTCACTCTCTTCCATACATCTATGTATGTGTACGTTTGGCATATTATAGTGTGTTGTCCTTGGATATATGTGTGTATTCCTATCCAATGTGTGTGCAAAGCATGACTGGTGCATACTGAGGATTGTATGCACTAACATCTGCAACTGTCAGATATGTATGGTCCACTGTCATTGGCAGACATGGGTTCATTTGTTAAAGTGTCTGAGCATGCCCAGTATGCCCTTCTGTATTGAATGTGTGGATCCATTCCAGGTATTTTGAACTCCAGTGCAGACCTTTGGGTTTCTACACCTACAGGTAGAAAACTGTTTTTGCAGGATATCTGTAGATCAGTTGGCAATATCGGGTCAAACTGTGCAAGGGATAATGTGTACTGTAGGTGATTGTGTCTGTGCTGCTTCTGCTACATGGTACTGGTGTTAGCAGAGATATTCAGACATGTGTACTGTTATACACTGTGATGTTTTATGTCCTCAAGTACTGTCAGGTGGACATTTTTGCTCACAGTGATGCCCTGGGGAGCACAGGGTGAATGCAGCTATGTCCAATATTGTGGTCAAACGCCTACATATTCATGGAAAGTTATGCCATTCTGGAGGGGGAGCTGCAGACACTTGCTTCTGGGTCTGTGTATCCAGTTCAGTACCTTGGTACAGTGCTGGCAGAGGATCCCATACTTGTACATCCACCGACGTAACAGTATGACCTTATGCTGCTGTGGCAATACTTCACACCTGTACAGAGTCACACAGGTTACCCAGAGCCAGGGGTCATAAGTCAGGACATTACCCCTATTGTGGTGTATGGGCAGCTTTGTAGCCACCCATTTTTTGTATTTGCAGCAAGGGATAGTATGCGCACATGGCTATGTGTCGAACATTGCACATTCCATGCTGCCCATGCTCCCACCCCCCCTCTATTATTCTATCCTCTTCCACACATTATGCATACATTCTCTCATACTTTCCCTATAGTTATCACCTCATCACAGCTGTGTTTTGATGTTGGTCCACAGTTCATGCAGTGGGGCATGGTTGACATGTTACTGTGGTTTGTCCACATGGCCTTGCATATGGCTTATGGGAAGTGTGTTATGTTGTTATTTGGTTGTCCATGACATAACATATATTGGCATTACAGGTGAGACACGGGCCTTTCACAGAGGCCTGTAGGCCATTTGGTGCTGATGCAAGCCAGCTGTAGCAGGCTGTTGCATTCTGTCAGTCCTACAGTCCCAGACTGCCATACAGTATATTCCACTGGGGTGACAGGGTAAGTGTGCTAGTTATTCATGCCAATACTTTCTATCAGTATTAATCAAATGGTGTGGATGCTAGCAGGGTGCTACTTACAGCTAGGGACACACCTGCATGGGACACCTGCACTGCATGCTGCATTCTTTCGCTATTGCAGGGGTCATATTGTACCCATTCCCAACAGCAGGGATACGACCAGACAGGTAGCTGTGTGTGGTGTTTGGGTGAGCTGGGTGCATGTGTGCTATGGGTAGTACTTGCATCTGACTCACAGATATGCATGGGGCATTCCAGTTATGCTGGCTTGTGCAAGGACATCTGTTATTTCTCAATACATCAGCCCTATCACCTTTGTGATCTGGAAGTGTTAGGCCAGATGACATCGGTATTCCCTACTACAAGCCCAGATAATGTGATGTATTCCTGTATGTACAATTCCAAGGGTGTGTCCATTTCACAGCTACACATTATATACTGCATGTCTGGGGTACTTTTCCCTGTGTACTGCTTGTATATGTAGCCCAACAGTCATGCCATGTCCATCTTTCAAATGGTGACACATATTACCATCATACATTTACAACGGCTTACTGCTAGGATGTGTTATACTGGGGGGAATTGTCTTTGGCACTGCAGTTGTGAAGACTTGGCCCTGTCATCGGCAGTAGTGGGCAATGGCAACCAGGTCAAACCTCAACATGCATACATACTGACCACTCTCACACAATATGAAACACACACTAACCTAACACACACATACCTGCATATTGTACAAATGCTGCAATCTATCCTGCTACCTTGGCCACCTCTGGTCATCTGTGCTCCACTGGTATAATACCTACAAATACATGTTACTACATGTCTACATTGGATTGGAGGGAGGAGCACAAAAAACTGTTACTACATTTCTAAATAGGATTGGGGGGGTACCTGACTGTTACTACATTTCTATGTAGGATTGGGGGGCACACCTGACTGTTTCTACATTTCTACATAGGATTGGGGGGCACACCTGACTGTTTCTACATTTTTACACAGGATTGGGGGGCACACCTGATGTTTTTACATTTCTACACAGGATTGAGGGGTGGTCACACATGACTGTTTCTACATATCTACAGAGGATTGGGGGGTGGGCACACCTGACTGTTACTACATTTATACACAGGATTGAAGGGGCACACCTGACTGCTTCTACATTTGTACACATGACTGGGGGGGCACACCTGACTGTTTTGACATTTCTACATGGGATTGGGGGTGGTCACACCTGACACTTGTACACATTTGATATGACTGTACTGGTATGTCAGGTAGTCCATTTCATTCTGTATTCTAACCTATCATGCTGACTAGAGGCATATCAGTGTACTACAGGTCTTAGGTTTGATTGACCTACATATTAGTTTCTGACTTCCTACCCTTCAGAACTAACATCCCACTGCCTGACCTGATGTAGTCTGTCTGTGTAGGCCTGGGGTAGGGAGGTTACCCATAGGCATCATTCAGAGGCCTTAACACAGCCTTTGTTTGTGTTTGCCTACACCTGTCCTGCTGGCTGAGACTGGTGTTGGGTATGTGAACCTCCCTGACTGGTATGTGTGTGTCATATGGGCACACATGTGGCCCAGCACATTTCCTACAGTAGGTTTTGTCACCATGTGTAGTACTGGCTACTATGGTGACAACAGTATTTGTTACAGATCTCATGCTGCCACTATAGGTGTCTACTATCTGATGGCAACCCATTCAGCCACCCAGTTCCCATGCATGCTCACATCCATACCATAGAGGCAAGTAACAACATATACTACTCCTTTTGGCAATTGGTAAGGAGAGTGACTTACCTTTTGGGTCTGCCAGTATTGAGGATGGTGCTGGAGGGCTGCCTATGTAAGATGCACATAGTACACTCCCTATACATGGTTGAGCACAGGTAGTGTCATGTTTGGCATGACTGTATGTGTGAGTCAGAGAGAGGTGTCATTCCCTGGGTCCCTACTATGTCAGTGTATGTGCTATACGTTGCCTCTTTGCCAAGGCCAGGGCATACTGGGCATGCCTCCATCTGCCTACTGGGGCAGGCTCAGGTTGTTCCTCCTCTGAGTCACTCTGTGCCTGTGCAGGCCTTGGCATTGGTGGGGGGCTGTGTGGCCCTGCCCCGTGCTGTTCCTGTTTCCGCAGGATCATATTGTGTAGCATGGCACATACGATGACAATTTGAGTACATGTAGCTGGTGAGTACTGCAAGGCTACACCGGATGTGTCCAGGCATTGGAACCATGACTTGAGCATCCCAAACACATGGTCTATTATAATTTTGATCTGTGCATGTGCCTAATTATGGAGCTCTTGTTCAGGTGTGTGTGCATTTCTGATGGGTGTCATCAGCCACAGCACCAGTGTGTAACCAGCATCCCCCACTAGGTGACCATAAGGGATGTCCCCATTGGCAAATCTCTTTTACAGCTGCAACAGATGCCAGATGTGGGACTCTTGATAGCTTCCAGGCCAGCCAGAACACACATTCATTATAATGCTCTGGGCATCCCACACAACCTGGCAGTTGATGGAGGGGAAGCCCTTGCGGTTAATGTAGACCCTACCCCGATCACCGGGTGGTGCTTTGATGCATATGTGTGTGCAGTCTATAGCACCCACTACCTCAGGGTATTCTGCTATTTGGTGGAAGAGACGCATATTGCTGGCCAACACCTCACGGGTGTTGAGGAAATATACGTGATCACCTGCATGTGCTGACATGGCATCCAGGAACTGGTGGAATACCCTGGATGCTGGTGTCTGTGAGATCCCCATGATATCCCCAGTTGGGCTTTGGGAGGTATCTGTGGCTAGTATACCTAGGCCTACACATACCTTGGTATCCACTGGGATGGGTTCCCCTCTGTTATTTCTGTGTGTCAGGCATGGCCAGCATAACTCAACAATTTGCTGTACGAGGTCCCTGCCCACCCTATAGCACTCCACTATCTCCAGCTCTTGTAGCCCCTGGTAGGTTGCCCTGGGTCTGTACACCCTTCTCCATCTCCTCACTGTGGGCTGGTCGACAGCATTTTCATCCTCACTACCCTCAGCCTCTTCCACATGTTCATGTCTGATAGCTGCTGCAGCCCCTATCATTTTGTTGTTTTTGTTTGTTAAAAGTTCCCCACTTGTATATACCTGTGGTGTAGAGTATGTGGAAAAACCAGAGGGAAAGGTGCTTGCATAGTTTATAGTAGTGTTCTGGGCTGGTCTGCAGCCTGTGTAATTGGCTGATTCTGATACATTTCATATGCCAGCTATGCTAATTCTTCTAGATTACCTTCCTACTGCTGTTTTCCTGTTTAAGCCCGGGGGCGAGCCGCACGAACACAGTGCTCAAATATGCACAGAGCTGCTATTTCCTGGTTTACTTTTTTGTTTCTCTTTAAAACCCAGTGCGCGGCATGCACACCCACTTAAGCAATGTAAAGAGTGCTAGGCAGCCTCAGACACCCCCCCTTGCTTATCTCTGCTAAGCTAAGGGCAAACCCGAGCCACAGGGCTCTAATTCACTTACAGTATGCCTGACACACACCCATATGATCTCAGCTAACTCCTAGGCTTGCACCAAGCTATTCCTGCTCTTACACTATTGGGAGCTGACTAGCATGCAGGGGAAATCTGGGATTCAGTATCATTCCCCTCATTTGCATAGGATTGCCTGCTGATGCATAGTTACAGGTCCCACACTGAGCCTCCCAACTTAGCAACCACTATTCACTGGCCATGTTTTCTTCTGCCTGCCAATGAATATAATGGCAAAATAATGATTTTGGTTAGAATGCTTATTTTAGGGTTTTTATTTTATTTCTCGCCTAATCCCATTTGTGCGCCACTGCCCTACGATTAAACAGCCGGGATTGGCTAAAAAAAATAAATGTTGATTTATTTATTCTTGCAACTGTTTTTCATGCCAATGGCCATATATTTGGCCGTTGGTATGCTTTCTACATGATAACCGCCCTTTATTTGGAGCTGTCATGGCTCCGTTTTGTAGTTTGCAGAAATGTACTTGGTTATCGGCCGAGTACATTTCTGCAGATTACACAAGTCCTGCACGGCTGGCTTCCAGATTCCTGGATCGCAAATTCACCTCATTTGCATGGATTTCACCTGCAAATGGGGTCATTTGCATACAGGGGCTGAATCCATGCAGGACTAGTGCAGGAGCGCTCATGCACGTCCCTACACCTTATTCCCAGATCACACGGCAGACATATTGCCTGCTGGAGCTTCTGCACTAGTCCTGCACATCATGCAGGGCTTGTTGAATCCGGAGGTATATATCTATGTGTGTGTGTGTGTGTGTGTGTGTGTGTGTGTGTGTGTGTGTATATACAGACACACACACACACATATATATATATATATATATATATATATATATATATATATATATATATATATATATATTAGCAATAATTTCTTATTGTTTTCTTTTTTTATTTTCTGATCCATATGCATAGCTGTATGAATTTGTACATTTGTACAATACTGTACCAATAATCCCTGTCATGTTATGCAAAAGAAAAAAAAAAGAAAAATACATATGAAATGTGGGTAGATTGTTGTTTTCCAAACACTATGCTGTGCAGTTAACACTGTGTTCAGGTATAACGTATTCAGAAACACAGAACTGTAGCAATTCATGGAAGTCTGCCTCTCCTTAGCTATACAAATGTGCCTGATTTGATGTGCAATGATCAGTAAAACATTTCTCAATAAAGTTAGTTGGTACTCATCATTCACTTGGCACAGCACCCCCCCCCCCATCCCCTCCCCAAACCTCCCTTCTAACTAGAGTGCTGTGTCTGAGAACTCAGCCATGTTGTATGTGCAGGTAAACATAATTTTAAACAAACAACTGTATTAAGCAATGGCATTAGTTATATTTCTATAACCTAGAGAAAACTGGCTTTTTGTAATGTAACTATTAAGCCATTGTATGCAATAGTAATACATTGTCATGTGTAAGTTTTTTTTTTCCTTATGTATAAATCTATTAACAAATACTTCTTGTAACTTTGTACATGATTTTCATTGCTACATATAGAGATTATTTTAATAAACATATGTCACATTTGTATAAGTTATTAAAATCTGTTAACATATTACTCATATCCAACTTTTTTGAAAAGATGCATGTATAACTTTCTTGGGTGGCATAAGCTATGGTACCTAATGGCTAGGCTTACGTAGGCCCTTGGGCCGATAGCCTAGTACCTACCTATGAACCTATGATTACAAACATGCTCATGATTTCCTATGCATTTCATAATAGCATTACAAGTGATTTACATTCATTTCCTCAAATTGAACTCGGTCGGATCCACTTCACGCGAACAATGAAATATGAACATTGAAAATGCCGAATACTGATATGCCCAGCTGACAAATCTGACCTCCTTCTCAACCCATGTTAACACTTATTTCTAGGTCCAGAGTGGTAGAGAGTTTCGAATTTGGGATTTATTTCAGACACACCGGAAGTCGGAAGTTCTAGTTTTCATTGAAGTACTGCGATTATGTGATCACTCGTTCGAGTGCAATACGAGGAAATGAATGTAAAGCATTACAAGTAATATTTTTCAGGTACATTTATCTTTCCCAGAAAATACCTCTAGTTATGCAAATTTGGTAATTTTTTTTTCTTTAATATGACTCGATGTAATAGTGAACATTAAGAAACAAAATGTTTTTGTTTTTACCTTATTATAGAACTCTGGCCTTCTCACTACTACCTGCTCCACCATTCAGCCACCAGAGCTACACTTCAGCAAATCATCATAATGGGGATGGCATTGCTGGCCAGATTGGGTTATACCTGTCAGGGCTGACAGGTGGTCATCCAACTCCTGAGAGATATCATTTGTTTCCAAGTTGTATGCAATATACACACCCTAATCTTATCCCAGTTGAATTATTGAGAAGGTGGAGCATTATCATGGTCCCTTTGTCAGACTAGTTGGGAGCAGGGCCTTGTGCCTTCACAGGTGATGCCATCTTTCAAAGTGCCAGAAAGAAAATGTGGGAAAATATGGTCAGGGATGCATTAATCAGAGTTAACCCCTAACTCATACATATTATTACTCCTATGATATTTGGAAAGAACTCACTAGGCCACACCTCCTAAGTGTTTGCTTCCTAATATGTTATTATTTCTCAGTATGTTTGTGCAATACTTCCTAATATCTTATTATTTTTCAGTACTTTCATGCAATATTCCTTTTAGTCCGTATCATCTATTAATTTCATCACTAGTCTGCATTAATTCTAGTTTTGCTGTATTATTTGAAATAGTTTTTCTTGTATCTTTAACTTTTGTATCATTGTATAATTTGTATAACTACTATGAATAACCTACTGTAACCTATTTTAGTTTTGGAGCTTTTCTCCCCAGGACTCCATTGAAAACGGGTTCATTTTGGCCCAATGGACTATCCTGGTAAACCAACTGCAAATAAATAAATAAATAGAATCAATCCCTGCTGGGTGTGATATCACATTAGCAAACCCTGTTTACTATCAGAGGCATTACAATAGTTTTTGATAAGTTTGGTTTAACTAAAATTGCTTTGTCACATACTTTTTTTTCTTAAAGGAAAGCAAGAAATAAAGTGACCTTTCACTTCTATGCTTGATTAAAATGGAAATATATGATTAATAGATATGATTAATAATTGCTATTGGTAATGCTTATTTTTTGTAACCTAACACTGGTATGTGTTATATAATACAGCAGATTTTTTTCTTTAAAAAAAATTTTTGAGGGTGTGGAAATAAATGTCATTATGTATGCTATTTTTAAATATTAGGAATGTATGATTTGTTTGAGGTGCTAGGGTATGACACACTACGTTGGATGGACATATATTACACTTTAGATTTGCTGCAAACATGACATTCAGATGACTCCATTTTGTTTTAACTATTGTGATTTTGGTTAGTCTAGGGCCATTCACACTTTCCTGTGGCAAGCATTGGATAGCTACAGAGTGCTGCAGACTGAGGAGCTGTCAGGATCATGTTTATGTCAGTCTGATGCACATTCATGTTACTTTGGCCACACATTCATGATCAGTGAAAAAAATGAAATATGCTGATACATCTTGGGACACATTTGCCTGCTGCTATGATTCATAGAGATGAATGTAAATTTGCTTAATTTGTATATAACACATGTAAATGGCCCTGAATTTTCTCCAATAAGTTGAGCAGCATTGTATTAATTCACCAATAGCCAAGATAGTTGTAAATTCATTAGGATACTGCAGACTTATTACAGTTAGGAAATATTTAAAAAAAATCATAATTTAATAAGAAACATTTAAAATATTATTCCATTATTGAATTAAGGGTCATATTTAATGAATTTTTATATATGATTGTGCATGTTATGATAGCAGTGATTGATTGCTATATTGTGTAATTTGGAAGTTGAAATTCATGACAGCAGCAGTGGAAATGATTACTGATGACAAAAAATTATCATTACTGTTGCAAAATTTACTGATTGTGCATACTTTTTTTGCACATGTAATGATGAAATAAAGGATCAGTTCACCCATGAGGAAAATTGTGTCCTCATGGCAGCACTTAGGACATATGGAAAACTTCTTTTTGATAAAGGGAAGTCCAGACAAGCCAAGAGGAACAAGGCTTGGTATCAAGTAGTTGTTGACTCTGATGCAGTGAGTAACATAATTTGCGCACTGGCAGAAGGCAAGAAAAGGGTAAATGATATGGTAGCATGTGCCAGAAGCAAGGCCATGCAGAATGGAATTTCCAGTACCACTATGGGTGGGTGGGTGGGGGGGGGGCTCTGACTCTTATTCAATTAATGCCAGATGCACATCACAATTAGTAATTATTAGGTGAACCTTGTACATCATCAAAGTATAATTATGAAGGCAGTGTTCATGGTAAATACTCCACTCACCCCCTTGTATAGGGTCTATATTGCATCAGCAAAATGTAGATACATCGAGTACCTGTTCATTGACTAGTTTTTGGCAAAAGTGAAACTCCACAAATGATTGTTACATCAAATGTTTTCCCACGGTATGTTGCCACTGGCTCATCTTTGTGAATTTGCCTTTTTCTCCACTGCAGTGTGATCTCAGAGTTGGTATATTTAGTTAGTAGGGCATGGAGGGCTGTTGGGGGGTGTAGGGAGCACAGCCCCCACCAGGGTGGGTTTTAAATTTTTCTGTTTTTATGTGATTATTACCTTAGCCCACTGGTTACTTACCATTGGAAAACTTTCAATGTGATGATCATTCGCAGAGTTTCACTTTCGCTGAAAACAGGTCAGTGAAGAGGTGTTTGATGTATTTACATTTCTCTGATATAATATAGACCTCTTGTATGTATAAATTACTGTATGCTGTTGCATTATTATTTATGTTTTCAAATAATTTTTAAAGGGTCAGCAGCAGAAACAAACAGTTCAACTATACCAATAAATTTGGATGATATAAACAGCAGAAATGGATGTTGTTGCTGCTGCTGGTGATGATTACATGGTTATATTTATGAGGCAGCCTGATGAAAAGTGGCACACAATCCTCAAGTTTAATGGCAGGACGTCTAACCCCACAATATGTTAGTAACTCAGCAGAAAGTATCAGTGCATCATGAAGTCAAGAGCAAGCTGGCATGACACTTGCGCTTATACAGGAGGAACACACCTACACATCTATATCAGTATCCCCAAACCCAGAAGAACACTTTGCAGATGATGGCAGGCTTTCAGAGGTACCAGTGTCCATAATAACACATTTACAATTGGTAGCCATGTACAGAATTTTCTTACAGCTACCCAGGAAACACATAAAACATTGGCTGCCCAATAAGAAATACGTTGTAACATTGTTAGTGCTCATAGTGCTGCCACAGAAAGTCAGCAGGAAATGTTCAGATTCCTTCAGAGAATGGGTGATGATTTCCAGCAAGACTTAAATAGGCAGACAATAGGGAATAATGATATCATCACACTGATTCATTGTATTGTGACACAACAAGCATGAGTGGCCGTCTCCGTTCATACAGTAGTTAGGACATACCAGAATCAAGCTGGAGTCAGTCTTGCAAGGGGTAGAGGACAGGGTACTGTCCAGACACATGGGGGAAATCAGTTTACAATCAGTTAACCGATTACAAGACAGCTGAATTGCGATTTTCTAGAACCAGAATGTCAGAACTCATATAACTTAATGCTCAAAATAGCAAACGTAATCTCTGAAAATGTTGAAATTGACATTTTTGGAGAGTCACCACACTTCCTGGAACAACATTACTGTCCATTGCACAGTAAATAACATGTTTGCAGGGGGCAAGCCCCCCTGCACCCCCCATGTCCCCCCGCTACTTTAATATACAAACTCCGGGATCGCACTATAATGAGGAAAAGGTTACATTTCCCGATCCCTACTATAATGCGATCTGTACCATAATGTCGAACCTTACAACAGAAAATGCTGTATTGCATTCGCTATTGTACGGTTCGACATTGTGGTATTCGTGTTCACATAGTGCGAATCAACATTTTCGCACATATGAAACTCGCACAAGTTGTAATTGGTTAACTGATAGTAAACCGGGGAAATCACGTGATAATACCATTGCTTTTCAGGACAGTAATGTCAGTAGTTAAGGTGAACAAGCACAACATATTTCATGCAGCCCATGTCAGCATTCATCTGTACCTTTCAGAATCTTACATTTGAGGTCAGAATCATGGTCACACAGCACTGTCAGGTCAGTGATAGCAGAATCATCTGTATCAAATAGGTCATGATATCAGTCCAACTCACCTTACAGTTCTCATGGTAGCCACTCCTCAAAATCAGCTGCACCATCACTTAACTTATCTATAGGAGATGCATATGACTCATTTGATCTCGAACTACTGTGAATCAGCTTCAAAGACACAGCTGTTGGTTTAACTAGAATGAGGTTTTGCAGGAGTGAGTTTGCATGTATGCTTTTCATCCTTGTAAAACTAGTTTGCAGAACATCAATGAAAGCCAGACAAGAAACATACATGGATTACCATTCCTACAGATGGCAGTTACCTACAACATAAAAGTAGTAATGCACAAAAATTTTCAGGAGAAATACATCATAAGCAAATGTCACATTAAAATGAGTATCCTGCCATATAAACTTCCACTGCTGCTACTTCACCCTCCACACTGCACAAACAATGATAGATTTTTATGTTTCTGAATCAGAAATTATTGTGTATGACAGCATAAAATTAATCTGATGTGCAGTACTACAGAATAATCTAAGAAGAGATGGCATAAATATTAAAAAAAAAAACAGTATAATTAATTTTCCTTAAATTTGTGCATGAATTAACTCGGGGAGTATTTCACTGTTGACAATACTCATTACTTTAATATAATTAAGTAATTAGTAAAGCATAACTTATTCATCAAAGCAGACAAAATGTAAATTATTTTTATATGATGCCTTACAACATCACTGAACAGGATTCAGTGAGTATTCAGGCATGACAATAATATCAGTACGTTTTCTAAAATATAATATATTTGTTAAGATGAGAGAGAATGTCAGATGAACAATGATAGCAGACCATGCACAACACAGCACAACCCTCAGATATCACTGCAAACATGAATTATACTCTAGGTGTTTTACAATAAAGGCAACACTAACCTAAATATCATGGTCCATAGTTGTAAATTAGATGTTACCTCTTAAACTCTTTAGCCACATGATCCTGCTGCATGGAGTCTCTTACCACTTCTTCCATCTCATCATCATTACACATATTTGCAGTGGAAATGGGAGCTGCAGTAACAGCATAGGTCACCTCACCACCAGACCAGCCCAAGATCATGTTATGTAAAATGCAACATCCTGAAAATATCCTGCATTCAGTAGCTGGTTCATACTGAAGGGTACCCCCAGACTCTTCTAGGCACCTGAAACAGAGGACGAAGACACTCTAGATGGCAGTACAGGTCTGGGACAGGGATGTGTTATCTGCAACTCCAGTTGGATTTCTCACTGGCACCATGAGCCATGGCTCCAATGGATATGTGGCATCATCTGAAAGAGAGAGAGAGAGAGAGAGTGAGAGAGAGAGAGGGACAAACGGGGAGAGACAAAACAAAACAAAAAGTTTAGTATTCAGTAAAGCATTGTAATATGAATAACTAAGTAAATACAATATAAACAAATATTTATTTTTCCACTTACCAATAAGATGACCACTGGGCATCCTACCCTGCAGGAAGAGCCAAAACAGAAAGTTAATGTACCAGATATGGGAAACATGAGCACTGCCAAAATGCTGGGAAGAGACATTAGTGATGCACTAACTGGCAATTGATGAAATAGTAGCCCTTCCAGTTGTAGTACCCTCCCTCTGTGGACCAATAGGGACCGTAATTGCAACATTGGTGCAGTCTATTACACCAAGTAACTCAGGGAAACATGCCAGCCTATAAAAGGCAGCCATAGTCCTGACAAGATCCTGAAGTGATACTGGGAAATAGATGTACTGATCCACAAATGCCAAGAGTGCATCAAGAAATTGCTGAAGTATCCTCAAGGCAGAAGCATATAAGATACACAGTGTGTTCCAAGTCTGTCTTAGGAAGGTCCCTTACGCATGTTTTGTGAGGGCTATACATACCTTGGTATTCACAGGGATAGGAAGTCCATGCATTCAGCCAGTGCCCCTGTGCATGTCAAACATACCCAATAAGACCCTTATAGTGTCTCCATCCACTCTGAATATATCAAGGATTTCCTGATTATCCAAGTTATAATGAATAATCCTTTGCTTATATTTTCACCTTCTTGGTTAATGAATACCACTGGGCACAAAAGGTTTTGGCCCGGTCAATACAAGTAACACAGACCTGGAAATAACAAAGCTAGCAGTGAGTGAAAGCACTTTTGCTGACTGCAACTCTGATAGATTTGGTGAGCCTTCAGTTTATATATCACACCTGTGACCAGCATGTAAAAGCAGGAACATTTGACTATGATCCGTAAATAGTTTAAAACATACTTCATTAGCATACACAGATTTATATCACTCCCTATTTACATCTCATTATTTGCGCATTTGCATAAGCACATGATAGCCTCAGTGCATTTGCATACCTGACTATGAATACCAGCCCTAATTTCAATACATGAAGAAATATAAAATTATTTATCTGTTGAACGTTTTGCAAATAACTACTGCATGCTGACACAACTGATCTTCCAGGAGGCTTGCCCTTATTTTTTATGAATGCTTATAGTGCAATAAAAATATTGTGATTTTCTATTTTTCACATCACATAATACATTAATTTTAGCGTGAGTCAAGCAGCCAAGTTCCGCTGTTTATGTATTATTTGTTATAACATCTCATCTTCTTGTAAATATGCCCTGGGATTCATCAGCAATCATGTAGGCTTCACGCTAAGCCTACATGACTTAAGCATGTTAGCACAATGAACATCAGTGCTCATTGAGTATGCATGCTGCTCATCATGAATCAAACAAATACCAGTCATAGTGTGCAGAAAACCACAAAGCTGTAACCAAGCAAATATCCAAGAAAACGGCCACTACACATTTTCTGGGAATGTAAATGCAATGAAAAGAGGAATCCACCAGATAAAATCCAACTATTTAATGGTAAAGGAAGAAAACTGCCACAACACATTTTCAAAATAAAATATTAACTTTGCTTAATGCCACAAAACGTTTTCGTAGGAGTAACACTCGAACTTCATCAGATATGAAAAAATTTTCATATTGTCACTTCCTTTTTATATTCATCTTAATTGGAACATTGATTCAATAAACCAATTAATCCTTTAAAGGGACTTACACTCAAACACTTTGAATAAATTCACATAAAATCATTTCCTGAAACATCAAGTTCTTTCACTTTAAACGTTAAAACCTATACCAAAGTATATAATATAATGTTAAAATATTACAAATAAATACTGAATATGTTTAAAAATACAAATAAATGTATATTAGAACTTTAATAATGCAATATAAAATATCTATAATAAATAATAAGAATGGACTACATATTCCAGCAATTGGAGTTTACTAATACAAAATACTATGAATGTAAATATAGATATCATATCACTACCATTATATACATTATAACTTGGCAGATCTAAGCTTGAGTAAAGGGGCAATGGATATATGATCGTTCATGCCCGGAGGTTTGTTGGCTTCAAGTACTACTTGCCAATATGTCTCTCTGTACTCTAATTTGGTTTCCCAGGGGCCTCCCCTAGGTACTCTAGGAACCATTTCTACCACATAAAAGTGCAATTTAGCTTGGGGGCATTGAAGGGTGTGTTTATATAAAGCATTTCTGGAACTATGCTTCTGGATGTCATTCATATGTTCGTATATTCTACGTTTTATAGTTCTCTCAGTTTTCCCTATGTAGAATCCTTCACACCCTTTGCATAAAGCAATGTGCACTAGCCCTTGGTAATTGCAGTTTGAGTAATTTGAAGCAGCTATCCATTTCTTCCTAGCTGTTAAGAATATTTTTTGTTGATGTGTAATATATTTACATTGTGGGCATGCCCCACATTTATATGTGCCTTTAGATTTACTAGAAAATACAAAAGGGAACTTATTATTTTCTAATAAGTTTTTTATATTGTACCCTTTCCGAAATACAGTTTTAATAGTTTTCCCTTTTAAGTTAGTTAAGTCAGTATATTCATTGAATTTGACCCATTCACTTTCTACTATATTCCTAATTGCATAAACATTGGCACTGAAATTAGTAATGAAAATGTTATTGTGTGTTAAACCTGTTTCACTTTCTTTTGAACCTATTGAGGATTCATTTTGTATGGATCCCATCCCTAAAACAGGTTTAAATTTTCCTTGTCTGTTGTAACACACTTCCCTTTGTATATCAATTATTAGTTCTTGGGGATATTCTCTCTGCATAAACATTTCCATAAGAAGGTCACATTCTCTCTTGAAATCCTCTTTGTTGGAGGTCATGCGACAAGCCCGAACATACTGTCCCTTGACTATACTCTTTTTTTGATGTAAAGGATGGGCACTTGTATATCTGATGTAGGTGTTAGAAAAAGTGGGTTTATAGTGGATTTGAACCCACTTTCAATTACTTGTAAAGAAACATCCAAATAATTTACATAATCAATAGTCACTTGATGCGTAAATCTTAAAAATGTAGTACTTTGATTTATGTATACAATAAATTCTTCTAATAATTCCTCTGTACTAGTCCAAAAAATGCATATATCATCCCGGAATCTGCTCATTGTGCTTACATGTTTATAAGTACCTTTATTTGTGGCCTGTAGAGTGTTAGCAGCCATAAACACTTGCAGGGAAGATCAACCACACAATGTAGTCAAACCAATTATACATGTATATGTGGACAGCTTATACAAAGTAAGGGCAAGTTGATTTAAAGATTAAGATACAGAGAAAGTTAAATGGGGGGAATGCACACACAATTCAATGATATTAGCGCAGAAACAAATAAGAGGGTAGGGTAAGTGGAGAAAATTTACTCAGATAATGCAGTCAAATGTGCTTATGTCGAAAACAAACATTTTAAACTTAGATACTTCCATATTGATCTAATAATAATTAACTCTGTTCGCAATTGTTGGCCCATGCACAAAAATAAACATATTTATACTGAAAAAGAATGTGACAGGGACATAAAGAAACAGTGCAACAAAGGGGAGTAAATGTGATATAAACATTTATAACATGCTAACTTGAGATAGCTATTAGGAAGGACAGTGAATACATTAGAGGATAAATGCATAAAATACAGTTATTGAACCTGACATGAATCTACAGGGAATGCATGTGTGATAACCAACAGTACTGCTGCATTCTCCACTTCATTATTTATTTATTTGGCATTTGTTTAACAGGAAAGTCTGACTGGGTCATGAGGTTCCCATTTTCTGTGTAGGACTGGGGAGAAAAGCTCCAGACACATGGTTAACAGAATGAAAAACTAGACAGACATAATAAAGTCATAACATTCCAGCACAAATATGAAAACAACACATTAGTTTGTCAGAATGAGAACTTAACAGATATGTCACACTGCCAGCCCAGCTATCTAGAATTTTATAAATAATTATATGTCATCTGTGAATATCAGCATGATGCAATTGCTTGTGTTACCACTATATTAGAACTGTATGTTATGTGTGTATTGAACTGCTAGTATGGAAGGATGTGTTGAACAGGGCTTCTACAGTACTGAGCTTAAAAGATTTATCCACAATGTACCCTACTAGAACATTGAAGATTAACTTGCAAAACTTCAGAATAGGAAATTAAGTTACTTTACAGCTGGGCCATAAACAAGAGATGCTATCTTTCAGTTTCAATCAACAGGAGTCAGAATGTCTATGCTAGGGGACTCTCTGTGTTGCCTTGAAAGAGAGATAATTACTAGGCTTGAGATGTAGAAGTGTTTTATTGTTTTAGGACTTCCAGGATCTGCCATCATCTGAGGAAAAGCCTTTATTTATGTATTTTTCACAGAGATATGTTAAATGCTGGTAATTTCTGACAATGGAAGTTTAGCTTGGGTGTTAGAAAAATATGTATTAATGTATATGTTTAGTGCTTATTAAGAAATAAGAAAGATATAATGCATTTTATTCTATTAATGTTATGACAAGAAAAATGAATTCATATGAAACTGCAAGAAGCTTTTGGAAACTGCAGTGTGCCTTTTGCAAGTTGGCCTCTGACCCCAGCAGCTGCTAGCTCAGCAAGAATTAATGTTTATGCTTCTCACAAGTGATTATCTGCTGGGTCAGGAAATTAAATGTGTGAAATAATGAGAATCTTCTGCTCTTTTCCGCTTGAGCAATCGACCTTGTATATGTTACTAGATAATGCACCGGCTGCAAGGAGGAAGTGATAACATGTAACAAGAAAAATGTATTGAGAACTGTATCTACTATTATGTTCGAATTAATTTAGAACCTTGAGTGGAAACTTTTGTAAAAGGGTATTGTAACTAACCAGGTGGCTAGCAAGGCCACGTTGTTTACCAGAAAAGTTTTTAAGCAAAATGTAGTATCAGCATTTTAGATGAATAGAATATTGTAAGCTAAAGTGATGTAAAACCCCTTGTGACTGACGTCAGCCTGGTGGGTTAATATTAATAAGAAATACTATAAAAGTTATGTTCTTCCTGTTTCATTCAGACAAAATTCTGTACTTGTACGTTTTTTGCCTCCTGGTGTACACTAAAGAACCTGAACCTGAACCTCCTGTGTATTGATCTTTTTATTACAATATTTTTTCATTTAACAGATTGGTCCTTTGCATACCGGAATCCCTCAGAAGCTGCGGATCAGAGCGTAGCGGTGGTCAAAGTCTGCATGCAGGAGAAGATACCGAAATGGTTCTGCTTGAGTGAAACGACCTCTGACTGAATTGTCGTTTAAAGAGGCTGGCCACTTTCTGATCTGTGGCTGAAGAGTGGATCTCCACTTCGAACCATTACTGCTCAATACCAGAGGCTAAGGTAGGGAGACTTTTTGCCTTTTTTCTGTTTTAGATCAGGGACTAGGTTACAGTAAATATTGTTTTTTTTGTCAGATTTGTCACACAGATCAGGGACAAGAAAAGTTACTGTTTATTTGGTCATAGATCAGGGTAACAGAATCAGGTAGGCAGTTATTCTAGATAAACTGTGAAAGGAACTGAAGTTGTGGTACCACGTGGTAAAAGGGTTACGTAACATTTATTAACATGGGAAATCAGTGCACTAAATCATCGCGAGACTCGCCCCTAACCGAAGACGCAAAATATATGCAACTACAATGTGCAGATAATGTTAGATATTATGCAAAATGGGTTAACAAATATGAATTTGATGGGAAATTAGACAAATCTTCACTTGTTAAACTTCTTAAACAGCTTAAAAGTGATACAAAAGGTCAGGCAAAGAAACAACGGCAATTAGGCATTCCTCAGGCATACAGGTGGATTGAGGAAGAAAACCGTAGGGAACAAAAGAGTAATAATTCAAAGGCATTGTTTTTGGACAAAGAAGATAATAATATAGTAGTAGCAACGCCCCCCCCCCACTCCCTTTTTCAGGATATGAAGTGGGTGGACAAGCTGGTCCACCTCCGCGGTATCCTGATGTCTCAGTGAAACTGAAATTGTTTGTTAGAGATCCCATTGAAACTAGGTCCCGAACACGTAAAACACAGGGGGACATAGAATCGTATCAAATGGAGAGAAATTTACAAGCTGAGAGTGAGGAAGAAATATGTCCACTTATAGAGGTACCAAATCCTCAGGCAGGACAGGTTGGACAGGACCCAACCCTCTTGGTATATAGGCCATGGACACCGGAGGATATCCGGAAGGCTACTGAGGGAATTCCCCATCCAAAGGTTAATTTTACAAAATTCCTAGAAGATTTACAAGACATGAGGTTAAGTTACCACTTAAATGGGGAAGAAGTAGAAAAAGTAGTTAGACAAATTGTAGGTCCAGATTGGCACATGATTTGTGGCACCTGGAATCCTCGTAATGCAGAATTTAAGCCACTCCCACATAGTGACGCAGAACTTGACAATAGAGTGAAAGGCCTTACAGACCGAATCTCTGAGAAGTGGAAACCTAGAGCAGATTGGACTTGTATTAACCAATGCATACAGCAAGAAAATGAAACAGTAGATGGGTACTATGCCAGATTATTAGAATGTTTTAATAACCATAGCGGTATGACAGTTCCCGAAAATCAAACGAATGATTCCCCGTATGAACAACAATTGAAAAATGCATTTTTAAAAGGTTGCATTGCACCTATTAGTAGCTTCATTACGAAGCATATGATAGATCATCGAACAAGTAGGTTACAAGCCTTACTTGAATATGCTAGACATGCTGAAAGACATTTTAATAGCAAAAAGAAAAAGAAAGCGCAAGTCTTCACTGCTGAAGACGGAGCTGAAGTTTATGTATTACAGTCTGGTAAAAGGGTAAGAAAAATGCACAGGAAATAAACAGTCTGACAAATGGTCAGAGGACTTTGAAGAAAGGAAAAGAGAGGTGAATGCTTTAAATGTGGGAAGAAGGGACATCTAGCTAGGGATTGTAAACAAAATAAGAAGGTAATCACAGAGGATAAGGGAGATGAGGACTGACTATATGATGGTGAAGATACACCATACGAGAGTCAGAAATCATCGGGAAAAGACAATAAAGAAAGAACAAATGTAAATGTGATAGAAGGAGTAGAGGAAGTGCAAGTAGACATGGAGGATGAAGAAAATGAGATTTTAGATTTAGCATTATTGAGCCTAGAGCTCTACCTAGCAGACACAAAACCGGAAGTTACACTTCTGGTGGAGGGGAATGAAGTTAAATTCCTGTGTGATTCAGGAGCGTCACGGACTCTGATACACCCCTCCAAGTTACCGGAACATTCAGAATCACCTGATTATATATTAGTGAAAGCTGCAAATGGACAGCTATACCAGGAACCACTTTCCCATGATATAGCAATAACTGACCCTGTTTCAGGGATGACTCAAAGGAGTAAAATTGTTGTTTCTGCAAAATGTCCAGTGAACCTATTAGGTAGGGACCTTATGCAGATATTTGGCATAGCAGTAGTTCCCACTATGCAGGGTATGGAGGCACAGCGACAAATGGATACTTTTGTGGTATGACCGGAGGGTGAAACTTTTTACTGGTACAGCCAGGACTTAGTTACGACAGGTCCAGGGGCAGTGACCGAGGAACTGATGAACATAGCCATCAGTAAATCCCCCTCCCTTGACACTGACAGACAGCATTTGTTGCATTGCACTCTGTATTACTGTAGCACACCAGGACCTGATAAGGAATATGAGCAAGAATTGTTCAGAAATCGTGCAAACAGATTAGTGTTACGTAATCTGTACTGGGATACTGAGGGAAACAGTGCTGTTAGCTGTTCATTACCTCAAGAATTCCTTGCACTATACAAATCTAATCGATTACCACATGTCAGTTTAACTAAGAACAAAAATGTAAAATGGGCAGACCTAGGAGAAAAGGTAACGAGATGGGAGAAACAAACTGATTTAGAATTATCAGAGCAGGGAATACAGAAACAAAAACTGAATTGGTTAACACAGGCACACCCAGCTGTACACTTGCAGTCTAGCGAGGACAGCTGATTAGCATTCTTATTAGAAGAAGAGGAGAAAGCCTTATGTAACATACCAAAGATTCTTTGGTCAACAGGCAAGTCAGATGTAGGACTTATTCGAACAGCAGGACCAGTTACTATTACACCGAAGTCAGCATTTAGACCACAGAGGAGACAATATCCTTTGAGAAAGGATGCAGAGATAGGAATCAAACCTATAATAGCAGCATTACTTAGAGAAAGAGTACTGGTAGAATCTCCTGATTCACCATGTAATACACCCCTATTTCCTGTTAAAAAGGCAAATGGGGAATGGCGTATGGTTCAGGACTTACAAGCTGTAAATAATGCAGTAATACCTAGAGCACCTATGGTGCCAGATCCACACACTTTGTTAATGATTTGAAACCTCACCAGAAATATTTCTCTGTGGTAGATATCAGCAATGCTTTCTTTTCGATACCTATACATCCTGATAGCCAATATTGGTTTGCATTTACATTTCAGGGGCAAAGGTATACCTATACTCGACTACCACAGGGATATTGTGAGAGTCCAACAATATTCGCACAAGAAATGGCTAGTAATTTGGCGGGATTCACCCCACCGGGGGGTAGTCAAATTCTACTTTATGTCGACGACATCTTGCTAGCAGCCCCCACCCAGCAGAAATGCAGGGAGGATACCATAGCACTGTTACAATTCTTAGCAACACAGGGACACAAAGTAAACAAAAGCAAACTACAGCTTTGGAGAAAACAGGTTAGATACCTGGGGTATGTAATATCCAAAGAAGGTAGAATACTAGATGAGGATAGAAAAACAGCGATTTTACAAGCACCCAAACCAGCGACCAAGAAGGAAATGATGTCCTTCCTGGGAACAACTAACTTCTGCCGGAGTTGGATACCAAACTATGCTTTGGAATCTGCTCCACTGACCGACCTCATATACAAAAAGCCAATGGCAGCACAGGATTTATTACAATGGACACCTGAAGCAGAAATGGCTTTCTGCAGGTTGAAGCAATTAATAGCTTCTTCATTAGTTCTAGGATTACCAAACTATCATAAACATTTCTTTCAAACTGTGGACTGTAAGCAAGGATATATGACATCAGTGTTGACACAACAACATGGGGATAAGCCACGCCCCATAGCTTGCTATTCATCACAGTTAGACCCAGTGGTGTGATCCTTGCCCCACTGGGTGCAAGCAGTGGTTGCAGCTGCAATGGCAGTACAGGCTTCAGCCTCAGTGGTGTTATTCCACCCTCTCACATTGAGAGTGCCTCATGCAGTTGCGATAATTTTACTGCAAGAAAAGGTAGCTTATCTTTCTCCTGCTAGACACCTTTCCTGTATGACTATACTGTTGAGCCAACCTCATAGGACAATTGAACGATGCACGACATTAAATCCATCAACTTTGCTCCCAACTCCTGTGGATGGCACACCACACAGTTGCCTGCAGGAAATTGAGCAGAAAACATTACCCAGACAAGATCTCACGGATATTCCCTTGGATAAGGCCAAGGTGACATATTACATGGACGGCTCATGCAGAAGGGGCCCTACAGGGAAAAATCTAGTGGGGTATGCAATAGTTACAGACACTGAAACCTTAGAAGCCCAATCCTTACCACATAACTTGTCTGCACAAGCAGCAGAATTGATTGCCTTAACACGAGCTTGTACCTTAGCAAAAGACAAATGTGTAAATATATATACTGACAGTCAGTATGCTTTTTCTACTGTACATGTTTCTGCACAGCAGTGGAAAAATAGAGGGATGATAACATCTAGTGGTAAACCAATTAATCATGCACAATTTATTTTAGAATTGTTAGAATCTATTCAGTTACCTACTAAAGTAGCTATTTGCAAATGCGTAGCTCATATGAAACAGCAGGACAGAATTTCAAAAGGTAATGCGAGAGCTGATGCAGCTGCGAAGCAAGCAGCTTCAGACTCAGAAACTTTACTTTTAGACGAGGAATTACAACCCTCTGAAATTTTAGACCTACAAATGTTAAAAACAATGCAGACGCTTACTACAAAAGCAGAGAAACAAAAATGGGAAAAACAAGGAGCAATCCTTGAAAACGGGCTGTACATCTCCAAAGAGAAAAAAACAATGTTGCCGTCTAATTTGTTTAGATATGCAGCTTTGCTGAGCCATGGGCAGTGCCATGTCTCAACAGGGGGGATGGTACAGTTAGTAAACCGAATATTCCAAACATATGGATTCACAAATTACACAACAAAATTTTGTGCGGCATGTCATATTTGTAACAAACATCATGCACAAGGGGCATTTAAACCTAAACAAGGAAGTTTTCCTACACCGCCATATCCATTCCATACTATTTGTATGGATTTTATAGAATTGAACAAATGTGATAACAAAAGGTATTGCCTTGTCATTGTAGATATGTTTTCCAAATGGGTGGAAGCCTTTCCGACTAAAAACCCGGATGCAACAACAGTGGCAAAAGCTCTGATAAAGGAGATTATTCCTAGATTTGGCATACCGGAAAGGATCTATAGTGACAATGGTGCACATTTTGTGAATGAGACCATACAGCAATTGGGACGCTTCTTTGGGATTTTCCTTAAGAACCATTGTGCTTATCACTCGCAGTCTGCAGGACTGGTGGAGAGGCACAATGGAGTCCTTAAGAACAAACTTAGAAAGTTAGTCAGCGAAACACAGAATAACTGGGTGCACTGTCTGCCTCTGGCGCTGCTGAGTATGCGAACAGTTCCAAATGCAAAGGGTTTAACTCCTTTTGAAATGGTGTTTGGGAGGGCATATTATGTACCTCAGTGGAAAGCTCTCATGCCTGCAGACCAGGAGGCTGATAGTTCACTAGCTAGTTATATGAGGAAACTGTTAACAAATAAATCTCTTTTGCAGTTTAACTCTTTTTCAGATAAAGAACAGACCAGACCATTGGAAACTATTCTAGCCCTGGGGTCCTGGATCTGGGTGAAGGTAACAAAGAGGAAGAAATGGGCAAGCCCGAAGTGGGAAGGACCGTACCAGGTACTGCTGGCCACGCCTACTGCAGTCAAAATAGCCGGAAGGTCATCTTGGATCCATTTGACCCTGGTAAAGAACTTTCAACTTGATAAAAACATTGTAACTGTTACGCAACAAGAACAAAATGGCCAAAGATAGAAATTCAGACCAACCTCAAAAATGTTGCATAATCATATTATTGAGCGTACACTTGTTGACTGTACATTTGACAATTTTCTTTTTGTTGTGGTTTTTTCATTTCTCAACCACACAAGTAAAACTGGATAAACGTGATGAGACATCCATAGACTGGCATCCAAACTTTAACACATACCTAGCAATTAAACGTGTATATGCTGAGACTATGAACATTTCAAACTGCTGGGTTTGTACAGCTATACCAACAGCATATGGAGGACTACTAATGTCTGCTGTTCCTTTAGGGATCAATGAGACTTGGGAGAATTTGCTTTTTGACACAGGAACTGTGAGATCACAGGATAAAATAGCATTGTATTTACCTGTTACACAAAAAGGGATTGTGTGTTTTTGCAAGAATGATACTCTCCAGGTGGGCTGGAGTAACTGTAACATAACAATATCTTATAAATGTTATAATAAGACTAAAAGTGGGGTACTGTTTGCAATACTAACTATGATTCATATTTGAACTCAATGAAAACGACATTGAATGAAGTACAAAGAAATCCTGTTTTGATTAAACAATTGTCAATCATAGATAAGAAAATGTTTCATGCAGGGCTAGTGCGTATTAGCACTAAAGTTGAAAACTGTTATTTTGTGTGTGGGAAAAAGGCATACAAATGGCTACCTGAGAATTGGTCCGGCAGTTGTTTTTTGGGCTACCTGGTTCCGGCCATACGACACACTGCGGAATTACCTCTGGGTAAAATACGGAACGTGAGAGATGTTTCCAAGAAAACCAAAGATCCAATCGAGAAACCTGTGAATCCAGTAGGGCGAGTTGAAGCAGGTTAGAAAGACCATAATTCCGTGAAGGTCAAAGACAAATTGACTCATATGGACTTGAGTGACAGTGTTATATCTTGGGTAGGTATACTCCCAGCGTATGGTGCAGTCAAATCGATTTGGGAGCTGAGAAAACTGTCAAAACTTCTCGAAGTAATGAGTAATGCAACTTTTTCTGCTCTTGAATTAGTGGCTGATGAACTGAATGCCATGAGAACTGTTGTGTTGCAAAATCAGATGGCTCTTGACTTCACCCTAGAGGCGAGAGGTGGTACGTGTGCGCTTATCAAAGAAGAATGCTGTGCGTACATACCAGATAATAGAAAATTAATAACCATCTGGAGGTGATTCAGCAAGTGTCGGCCATGACCAAACCAGGCCCAAACCCTCTGATGGATTTTTTCCAGAATCTGTTTGGGGGTGGGGTTCCATCCTAATGAATATTCTGATTGCCATTTGTGTGGGTTTACTCCTATTAGGAGCATGTGTTTGTTGTGGAATCCCCTGCATGAAAAGATTAATTAAAGATTTTATAGATATGTCTGTCTCTGAAACCTGGTATCAAGACATTGAACTTGAGGAATTGGTTCCAAATGAAATTCTCCTTGAAGTCTAAACTGAATGACTCTCTTAACTGCAAGTCCCAAGTGGAAGAGGTTAGGAGAAGAAATAAAAATTGTTTAAACTTCTGAGAATAGAATAAAAAGTATTAACAGGGGGGAAAATGTTAGAAAAATATGTATTAATGTATATGTTTAGTGCTTATTAAGAAATAAGAAAGATATAATGCATTTTATTCTATTAATGTTATGACAAGAAAAATGAATTCATATGAAACTGCAAGAAGCTTTTGGAAACTGCAGTGTGCCTTTTGCTAGTTGGCCTCTGACCCCAGCAGCTGCTAGCTCAGCAAGAATTAATGTTTATGCTTCTCACAAGTGATTATCTGCTGGGTCAGAAAATTAAATGTGTGAAATAATGAGAATCTTCTGCTCTTTTCTGCTTGAGCAATCGACCTTGTATATGTTACTAGATAACGCACCGGCTGCAAGGAGGAAGTGATAACATGTAACAAGAAAAATGTATTGAGAACTGTATCTACTATTATGTTCGAATTAATTTAGAACCTTGAGTGGAAACTTTTGTAAAAGGGTACTGTAACTAACCAGGTGGCTAGCAAGGCCACGTTGTTTACCAGAAAAGTTTTTAAGCAAAATGTAGTATCAGCATTTTAGATGAATAGAATATTGCAAGCTAAAGTGATGTAAAACCCCTTGTGACTGACTACGTTAGCCTGGTGGGTTAATACTAGTAAGAAATACTATAAAAGTTGTGTTCTTCCTGTTTCATTCAGACAAAATTCTGTACTTGTATGTTTTTTGCCTCCTGGTGTACATTAGTAAAGAACCTGAACCTAAACCTCCTGTGTATTGATCTTTTTATTACAGTATTTTATCATTTAACATTGGGAACTAAAGTCAGGTGACAAAAAGTGATGTCATCCAAGCTAACCCAGCAGTAATATTTGATATTAATTTAAGAACTCTGTGAGAGAGGGGGGGCTTTTGTATTTTGTCTTTGACCTGGAAACATCCACTCACCACTTCTGCCTGCTTGTTGTTCTGTAAGTAAATGAACTAGGGTATAATAATTTCTTTTAGTTACAGTTAGGAATATAGTGAAGTATAGCTTAGATGTTTTCTTTATTTATTTGAGACTGTCCTGCAATGTTGTTTTAAATATTTCCTGTAATTTTGAACTCTAGAGTTACTGTGATGATTTGCTGAGTATTGTCTTGTTCTTTTATTATTTATTATTAAATATATTTAAACGATCTTTGTGGTTGATATCTGTGAGACATATTTAAGCTCTGAGAGTACTTGCATATCTATTTGGTGACACTGTAGGCCACTCCTAATAGCCTTGCTCTTGGTCAAGTTACCATTTGGATTAATAGTAACATTACACAGTAGGATTGAACACCATTTGCTATGGGCCTTAAAGTAGCTGATAAGGGGTTCTGTTGACAGTGGTAACTACCTCATAGTCTGGGCAGAAGGGGGCATAGCTAGTAAACCGGTGCCAGCCTTTCTCAGGTGTGTGCATGTGTGTAAAACAAATCTGCAAGTGTGTGTGTGTGTGTGTGTGTGTGTGTGTGTGTGTGTGTGTGTGTGTGTGTGTGTGTGTGTGTGTGTGTGTGTGTGTGTGTGTGTGTGTGTGTGTGTGTGTGTGTGTGTGTGTGTGTGTGTGTGTGTGTGTGTGTGTGTGCATGTGTATGTGTGTGTTTGTGTGTGTGTGTGTGTGTGTGTGTGTGTGTGTGTGTGTGTGTGTGTGTGTGTGTGTGTGTGTGTGTGTGTGTGTGTCAGCTACTTGGGCAGGGACATGAAACACTGGTTGGACAGAGAGAGTGTTAGAGGCGTTGGCTTGGAACCCTGGATAAGATCTCAACTCTATAGCTGTGCCATTGGGGAGTCTTATTGGGATCTGGAGAAAGAGGGAGAAACCAGTCTCAGACTGACTGTGGTCTCTGAGTGCTCTTAAGGGAAATTTCACTTTACTGTGTGTGTGTACTTGTATTCTTCCCAATGTGTACGTTCCCCACTGTTGCCAGTGGTGAGTATTGAGGCTCCTTGGTTACTGGGCCAGTGTTAGGGCATCACAAGATATAATAAAGTGATACTGTTCAAGCATAAATTATATGGATAACCTGATACTAGAAAGATGCTGCATTATTTATATAATAGTTGATTATCATAATGATTATTAATATTCAAGAGGTCATGAAATATAGTACCAGATTATATTGGTTAAGATGTAAAATAGTGTGAGTAGAGAAGGGTAGGGTATGATAGAGGGGATAGTAGAAATAGATGTGGAAAAGGTATGAGTGCAACCTCAGGGGACTATGTGTATAAGAAGGGAGGATAGGGTAAGTTAACAGTGGGGATAGAGAGAGAGCAGAGGTAGGAAAAATGTATAAGAGTATCTCAGCCTGGGCTCATACAGGAGCAAATACAAGCTTTGTTGATGCAGTCTTTTATAGCGTTGATTTTAAAGGAGTGCAGGTTAGTCCCAGTTTTGATAATTAAAGGAAGGGAGTTCATTGTGTATAAGAAAAATGAAGCCTACAGCTGTTGTGTCATTCAAATTAAAACTGGATTTTTTCCCATTTGTCGTCATGTAGCAACCACAGAAAGGGATTATATTACCTTGAAACATGCATTAGACAAGCATGTGTTATATATTTATGTAAATTCTAAACAGTAATATAATGACACTCAAAATACACAAGTGACAAATGACAACACAGGTATGATGACATTTCTGTAGTTTACGGTCTCTGTTCATAAATGGCATGCAACTACTACATGATTATACTGTGCATGCTCACAAGATATTAAAGCAAACACTACCATAACAGCATATAAACATCACAAGCACACAAGAAAGTGTCCTAACACAAGCCCAATCATACTCTGTGGTGATCTTTCATCATGCCATACAGTAGGAAATGTTAGGTAAGCCCTCATGTCCTAGTGCAAAGAAAAGGATTACAGTAATACATAAATGTTTGGAAGAAGACATGCAATACAGAGCATTATTATTTAGAAAGCAATTAATGCCTGTGAGCAATCAATGACATACTCAACATTTTCATCTTGTCAGACTCAAACAAGTAGGTTCATAGGTTCATTGGTTATTACTAGGCCAAGAACCACTAGGGCCCTTCCAAACCTAGACATGCATGTGTCAAACCATTTGGGTCCCATTTGCGGGAGCAGGTAGCTAAGGATTTGTGGTAAGCGTGTTAGAATAATACATTTTGTATTGATGGACTTTGTTCATAAGGGACATGGGGAACAGACCGGGGGTAAATTTGTGATTTCACATTCAATTGTCAAGGTTTTGTTTGAATAGAGTCATGAATGAACTCTATTTTACATGGATGGAAAGTCAATTCCCTAGAGCTGGAATCCTTTAGGACACATATCTGTCTCTTCAACATGTTCTATTTATGTCACAAGAGAAGTTCAGATCCTTGGATCTAGTGTTTCTGGTGCTGTTTGCTTTGTGCATGTATAGCAGATCCTTAAGGGCTGGGTCTGAGGAAGCTCTGTAAGCCAGGTAAAGATCCCGTCTCAGCAGCCTGTAGGAAACTGAATGCAGAGACCGAGTCTTAGGGCAATCAGTGTAGTACAGGGTATTCATGCCCTAAATTCTCCTGTTGAGAAACATTTTGGACATTGTAACTGTTGTAAGTGTCTGGTTAGATACATGCCAAAGGGGGCAATGTATTCAATTATAGGTCTGATAAGAGCCAAGTAGAGTGGTACTATAACTACCTTGGACCTGGATGCCATACGCTTACCTATAAGTTGGCTGACATAGAATGATTTTCCTATTATCTTAGCTACATGTTGGTTGAAGGCTAGATTGATATATGCATATGTTCCCAGATACCTTACTACTGCGGCAACTTTTAGGGGTATTTTATCAATACAGTAATTAATTTTCACTGACAGTTTCCCAAAAGGTATTCTGATACATTTTTAGCACTGAGTTTTAGGCCTTAGCTTTGGCACCAATTATTTGCTTGTGTTAAAACCACTTGCAAGATGTTTGTGTCTTGGGGGAAATCTATAATAGCTCCCAATTTACAGTCATCTGTAAACTTGGTGAGACAGAGGCCTTTAGTGTTAGACTTGATTTCTTAGAAGTAGATGCCAAACAGCACTAGGCCCAGCACAGAGCCCTTGGTTACTCTCCTGGTGACTGGTCTCTTCATGGAGGTGGTCTCATTGATCCTGACTTCTTAGGTCCTGTCTGTGAGCTGCTAGGCAATATAGCAAGTTGTGAGGTTTACACCTAGCTCAGACAGCTTATCAATTTAGCCTGAGTAGAGTATTGTATCAAATACCTTGACCAGGTCAAGATATGCAGTATGCACTGTTTTACCCTCATTTTTTGCCTTGGTGACCCTCTCAAAAAAGTCTACCAAGTTAAGTCAGCATTACCTTCTCTTAACAAAACCAAATTGGGATTGTCTGTAATTTGCCAATGTCCTTGTTTATCATTTCCATGATAATTTGTTCCATGACTTTGCATATTATGCTTGTTAGACTGATAGGTATATAGTTCCCTGTGTTGGCTGATGATCCACACTTGTGGTCCTCCATTCACTTGGAATGCAACCTGTTTCAAGACTGTAGTTGAAGAATGCCTTAAGTGGTCCTGCTCGATCATGTTTTAGACTGCTCAGGAGAACACCGGGGATCTTGTTGAGACCCATGGAGGCTGCATTTTTTTACTTTAGTGAGAAGTGCCAGCACCTGGTCCCTTCTGTTAGCTGGGCATGTATTTTGGTGGAGATTTTACCTGTTGGAGCTGGGGGAAGTAGGGGGTAAATTCTGAGATGAATTTATCACCCAGTAGATTTGCTCTGTAACCTTTATTGTTGTAGGTGGTATCAATCAAAACTAGTTCAGCACACTGTTGTGTGTTACCTCTAAGGTATAGATGTAGTTGAAGAAGGCCTTCTGATTGTCCTTAAACAGGGAGGCAATCCTGACCTCATAGTTGACCTTGTTGGACTTAATTAGATCTCTTAGTTTCCTGTTTAGTTGTATAAGACAGCACTTGTCTTTAAGGGAGTTGCTTTTCCTGATCTTGGCCATGAGATTTCTTCCTTGTGTCCGTTAAGCTACTGAATTTGAAAAAAACATGAACTGGGAAACAGCAAAAGGAAAACAGTGAATGGAACAATCATTGAACTACAACAGCATTGAAAAAAATACATTGGATGGCCATAGTTTGCCAACAACCAGGAAGTAATGAAATACTTAAGGTAAGTGAAGGAAAACCTTTTAAATTTTCCCTTTTCCCCACTGTAGTGCAATCTCGAAGTTGGTATATATAGTTAGGGGTGTGTGGGGTGTACAGTCCCCCACCTTGGTTGGTTGTGTGTGTGATGTTGGCCGACCATGGCCATTCGATGTAGTTTTTTTCAATGCTGTTGTAGTACGATGATTGTCCTATTCACTGTTTTCCTTTTGCTGTTTCACTGTTTGCATTTTTTTTTTTAATTTGGTAGCCAAATATAGACCCTTCTTCTTTTATTATATACCCTATTTAGGTGAGGATTCTACCATTGGGGTTTGCTTTTCAAGTTTGTTTTAAGTTTATTTCTGTCAGTTAAGTCAGCCTCTATGTAGCTATTCAAATGTCTGTATAGTGGCTCTGTGAATAATTCTGCATAGGTAGCTGTGGTCTCTGGGTTGGGGGAAGCCTTGAAGTTTGACAAACTGTCACTTAATAGGATGCAGTTTGCCTTTGAATAGTTCCTAATTGTTACTGGTTTACATGGATTTTCCAGGCTGATTTTTACTTCAAATGAGACAGCTTTGTGATCTGACCTCATTAGTGAGGATGTGACACAGGGAAGGTGCAACTCTCTCCCATGTTAGTGAATATCAAATCCAGTATGTTTGATCCTCTAGTCCAGGGTGTTTGTGTTAATAAACTCCAGAAATCATTGTGCCTGTGAGTTTCAGGCAGTGTACATTTCTCAATCTATATAAGGGTAGTTAAAGTTATCCGTAATAGGGTGTTTGGTTGGATGGTGAATGCCTCTAGTATGTTTAGGTAAGAGTCATGAGATTCTAGGGGTATAGTTGGTGACCTACAGATAGAATGATATAGTGAGGAACCTTACCATTGGTGACTTGCACATGGGTGAGCTGCATAGTATCATCCTGTTTAACCAACCTGGAGGTACGTTTGCTGCTAACATATTTCACAATAACACCACCTTTGGCCTCAGTCTGTGCAGTTGTTGGTTTAAATGTGTGGAAAGCACTGTAGTCTTATACTTCCAGATTAATTTTTATGGCTTTAAACCAAGTCTCGGTCATAGAACAGATTTATACATTCTCCAGAGTGAGGCGGACTTGAAGGATGTGGATTTTTTTGTTTATGCTCCAAGCATTGAGCTTAATGTAACTTGTAAACTCTTTCAACATGTTTGTAGTTTTGTCTTTTTGTCATTGCCTTAAAAAGTCTCTAAGGTGTGGATAAGGTTTTAGCCAATATTCAAAAGCCTATAGGGGACTAGTGCATTCCATCCTTGGGAAAGCAACATTTTCTATTTGCCATGTTCTCCAGTGCTGACAGATGTTGGATCCCCCAGGAGTGACACCAGAAACTAAGCCAGTTATTAAAATCAATGATTTTATACTTGTAATATGGCATCTTTCTTGGTGAAGGTAGAATTCTGTTCATTACATACCTATCTGTGACACATATTCAAAGAGATCCATTATGTCTCTTTTCATATAGTCCAGTGAGGTATGTCTCAGGTGATTTACACCCACATGGACTATGATACAATCATATTGGTACCTGGGGTGCAGTAATTTGAGTCTGTGCATGATATTGTGGATCTTGGCTCGAGATTGGCTATTAATTATCTTCTCCTTGTCCAATCTGGTGAGTGTGTCATCTGTGTGTCATACAATGGAGTCAAAAATGACAAGAGGTATGGTTGCCATATGGGTTTTGCACTTGCGGAACCATTAGGTATATGCTTATGTGAGATGTTTGGTGTTGCTTTTGGTGTGTGCATTAGTGATTGCTGAAGAGCTGTGCTGCTTTAGGTGGCTTTGGAGATGTTTGAGATTTGGGAAGGCTTCTTTTAGGTGCCAAAGCATATCACAATGTATGTGTGAGGGGTGTAGTGTGGGTAATCCCGACAACTTCATTTATATGTGAGATTTTTCCTCCAAGGAATTTTGGTATTTATATCTATTGCATACCATGTTCATTTTTTTAATGATTAACTGGTTGTCTGATGCTAACTATGAAATTTTAGCACTCAAAACACAGAGTGCCGACAAACCACAAAAAAAGAAAAAAAATCAAAAACACAGGAGAAGAGTGAATCTTGAAAATTTCTCTACTCCTTAAAATTTCTTTTTGCAATGAAGCAAGCCCCTTGCACCCACTCATGTGGAGGACAACTCCCCCACACCCCCAAATGTATATATGCCAACTCCAATGTCAGTATAACTCAGAGAAAAGGGAGAGAAAAGGGAATATTCTGAGAAATGGCATCTCAGACTTAGTATATGTATGTCTCCTCTTTTGGCTGTTCAGTCTCTGCATTTCGGGACTCGCATTGGTGGGTCCCAACATTTCAAATGGTTACCTGTCTGACAATGAGACAATTGTTACATTGCTTAGGGTCACCAAATCTACCAAGATGGGCACAGAGACATTTGGAAATTGTATATCCATATTGAATGGTCCTGTAATAGGGTTGGCTGTCTAGGATTAAGGATTGTGTTTTAACAAGGGTCTCCTAGGGTAGTTTCTGGGCTTAAGGGCAGGATGTTATACAAAGCTAGGATATGATAGTGCTATTCAATGCACAACCTATCAGCTGGAAGCTTATTTCTGTATAATGCCACACTGTCTAACAGGTTTTGGCTCTAATCCTAACTTTATAGGTAATTTCTACTGTCTAGGCATTTGCTACCACACAAGGAACTGCTAACCACCATGGCCCAGTGGGCATCTCTGCGCAGAGAAAAAAGCTTGAAATTAACTCCTATGCCCACTAGTCAATAAATAACCGCACTTTGAGGTTCCTGCCATGCTTCTTGTCTCAGAGAGACCAGGTAAACCTTCTACCACATGATGTCTGATCCTGGGATTTCTTAATGTAAAAGCACAGCAAAAGCAGCTCTCAAGTGCAGACTAAACAACAAACAGCCAAACATCTAAGTTCCTGGCTAATTCACCCTTCTGCAAAGAGATTTGGAGGCACGCAGACTATAAAAGCCAACAGAGACAGAAAAAATGCTTTAAAATGCTCAAAATCAATAGTGATTACTGTATAGAACAAGTAAAAGTGCAGTTAAACAAGACAATATCTTAGCTTGAATGGCTCTGGATGCAGTTGAAACACTAGAAAAGTGTTGCACACCTCTCTAAGTGAACAAATAGCCTTGCAACTTGCCTGTTTATAGTAGAAAAAAGTGTATAAACTGACTCCTATATTGTCTAGCCAATAAGCAACTGCACTTCGAGCTTCTTTCAGTGCATCTCAACTCAGTGCACCCAGGTAAACACCTTCTGCCAGAAGATATCTGAAAGTGCAGATTAAACAGCAACTAGCAGTGCTTCCAGGCTCAGAGACCAGGTAAACTTCTTTTGCCACAATATGCCTGATTCTGGAATTCCTTAATGTAAAAGTACAACAAAAGCAGCTTTCAAGTGCAGATTAAACTGCAAACAACTACAAAGAACTAAGTACATGGCTAATTCACCCTTCTGCAAACAGATTTGGATGCACACAGAATGGAAAAGCCATCAAATGGAGAAATTACTATTTTTGCAACAAAATTAAATAAATGCTTCAAATAATGCTCACAGACAGTACTGATCACTGTATAAAGCAAGTGCAAGTGCAGTTAATCAAGAACATATTCCTATCTTAGGTTAATAGGTTCACAGGCAGATGCTAGGTTAGCTGCCCTTGTGGGTCATTTTAAGCCAAGACAATTTCCCTTTCTTGGCTTGGATGGCTCTGATGCACTTAAAACACTGTAAAAAGACACATGCCAGGAACACAATCATAAAGCTGCATATCAACTTTTGATGCATATATAGATCTCCTACCTTGGGGGGGGGGGGGTGATGCCTTAAAAATGTGGGCCTGCAATTGTGCCATAAATACTTTCTTTGCCGTAACCACTTCTGACTGACACACAGATGTTACCTGAGTCAACCTCCTGCCTATCATACTACATGCTCTATAGAAATGAGTATTGCATGTATCTGCCATGGGACATAGCAATGAAACTTGTCACAAATAACTGAAATTAATGTATGAAGTAAGAAAGAACATTTTATGGTAATTTGTGCAATAATTTGTCAGAATAATGACAGGGAGGTAACTATGTTAATCTACGCACAACTGTGAACAGTACAATATCAGTGTTTCTTGGCAAACAAAGCTGTTACTGTTGTTTTGTGCATACACTGTCCCAGAACTGAATCACAATCTATCACAGCTGATATGCAATACAAGTCATTACTCACTGTATGTGCCACAGGAGAACTCATACCATGAAATTCACAGAACAACTGTTTCACTTCCAGGAAATTCCAAAATGAGTTCATAATTCTTTGTCCAAAGAAAAAATGGAAAATAATAACTTGATGCATTGTTGTTGTTTGAGTAGCATCAGTACATTCATAAAATGTTGCCCTTTGCTGGAATTGAATGGCAAGCTAACAGCATGTGTATAAATCACATGAGCCACAGTAGAAGTTTTAACACAGCTGTGAGACTCCACCTATGTGAAGTCATTATATCATATGACTGTGTTGGAAACAATTTGTATGAGAAAAGGGATGGATAAGGCCTCTTCCATTGTAATTGTACACATTACAACAGCAGTGGATGTTATTCATGCATAATAGCTTAATGACAGACAATGCTTACAGTCAGACAATGTGGATTTTGAACACCTATGTGACAACAGAAGCTACATGATAGTGTGAAGAATGAATGTGCCACTGTGCAATTGTTACTAAAATCATGAGATATTTGAATATTTGAAGCTGTGACATCATGTTAATGCTACAAGGGATATGTCTGCCTATAATTCCTTTAACAAACTATTGCTATATATCTAGTTGTCACACAACATTGCCTGATGGTAGGTATATGCAAACACATGGGATGCATAATGCAGTAATCAATGTGACAGTAGAATGTCAAACATGAATAAGGTGTGGATAATCACTGATTTGAGCATATGCCTTACTAAGGCAACAACATGCAGAACACTGTCTCAGTTCCAAATGCCACAGGAAAAGCCTTATCATTTGTCTTAGGAAAGCCAAATGCCATCAAATGATATCATCAGTATATAATAAAGCATTTATCTGTGAAAGATGAGTAGAAATACTTGTAATAGGAATCCCAGCTATAAATGTAGAGAGTAGATAGCTGGGTGACAACACTGTGACCTACATGCACATTTGCAATCATACATACACAACTGAGTCTAAGGATTATTGGCTGGATTTGAACTGACTACCTAAATGCACAAGGTATAGAATATCGCTGAATCACAAACACCGCATGAGATGTTGGTTTACAATTTTGACAATGCACATTTGAATGGATGGCATCACCAATATGTAATAGGATGATGTTTCTGCTATAAAAGAAAGAAGATGGTTGAAGAGTACAATAACACTACACAGCTACACATCCTATATGCATTAGAAGCCTTCTCTATCCAGCACGACAAACACACACTTGCAGTAGTCAGCCATGCTAGATTCAAACCACCTACTTTTTACTTATGCAGTCCAGAGAACATAGCATCAACAACCAGCTCCACAGGATACATTATAACTGCAATGTAGTTAATTTTTGAAAACATGACATAATTGTTGTGTTTCCAAAATTGGTTTTGCTTGGGGGTAATAGAAATGTATACTGTAGTCCTCTGCCGGTGAAAATATATCTCCTAAGTAGAAGTTTACATAAGGGGTGTTGTCATGCAGCCAACTGTACATGACAGTACACACAGTTACACAATTTAAGTAATGATGGAATTAAACCCCCCAACTATCTAGTTACACAATCTAGAAAATGCAGTATTAACCACAAGTGCCCAACAAAAAATCTGACTTTTTTAGTGCAAGAGTGCACTTATGAAATTATGATGTCATCAGTGTGTTGCACACAAGATGCTTGTGGTAAAAGTTGGATAAGTGGATGGGGGAGTCCTCTCCCAACTTAAATTCTTCCTTTGAGTGAAGGTAGGTAAAGTACATCTGTATACACACACACACACACACACACACACATACACACACACACACACACACACACACACACACACACACACACACACACACACACACACACACACGCACATACACAGACACATGCACACAGACACACACACACACACACACACACACACACACACACACACACACACGCACACACGCACACACACACACACACACACACACACACACAAAACTTCACCACTGTGATATTTAAACCTCCTATCTAGTTACATAGTCCACAGATCTCAGTATTTAGTTTGTGCAACTGCCACAGGAGAAGTCTGACTTTTATAGAGAGAGAGTGTACTTGTAAATGGAGGACTTCATTACAGACCTGCAGAGAAGATGTTTGCAGTATAAGTGGGATAAGTGGCATCTTCTTATAATATAAATGTTTTTTCTGAGCTGAATTAAATACAATACTTCTGTTGATTTAGGCATATCCTATCTTTGTTTGCCAGGGGGAGGGATCTGTATTAAGTTGTGAATACTTATAGGGAGCCTTACTTTGTGCATGATGGAGAGATATATTCAATGATATTTGCTGCTTTAACAATTATTTTTGGGTTAATTATGTATTTATGTATTTTTTCCTTTTATGTTTCCTCCCATACAGGGCTATGGCTCTTAAGACATCTGCACTCTATAAACCACTATACAGTGACACTGAGAATTAAATGATTATTTAGGCACTATGTCACTGTGGGTCATTCCTCTTAGAGAGAGGCAGTGGTAGCAAGTCCTCTCATGACTGTATCTGTGATCAGATGGTCAGCAATATAAATATGGTAGGAGATCATGGATTTATATATTCAAAAATAAGACATAGAGCCAATGATAGGCTCACACACAAGAGACGTAGGGTGGCTGCAAATTAATGGGTATGTGTGGCTGCAGGGTGTGGTCTTGCTACTGAACCACCACTGACTGAAACAGTGGAGTTCCTGTCCACTGTCAAAGAAGCAGACAACTCACGCAGGATTCACACAGAATCATTGATGCTGGGGCTGATGTGGACAAGTGTGTCTACTGCAGAACTTCCAGGTATGCAATTATGCAATATAATTAAATGATTGTCATTGTAGATATATATGTTGTAATTTATATATGTGTATGTATGTGTGTGTGTGTGTGTATATATATATACATATATATATATATATATATATATATATATATATACATATATATATATATATATATATATATATATATATATATATATATATATATATATATATATATATATGGGTTCCATACACTAGATTGAATTTTCACTAATTTGAAAAAGTACATGGAATGCTCACTGCAGCGAAAGTGCACTTAATCGAAAGTGCACTTATGCTAAATTCAGTACAACGAACGGGTGCTGTACTGAACTTCCGTGCAGTACTCACGGACCTTAGGGTTAGGGCATGGGTCATAGTAATTACCATGATCCGTGCTCTAACCCTAAGGTTCATGATGACTACAGCGCAGTGAAGGACATAGCAGTGTCCTTCACTATGGTGCGATAGTCATGAACCTTAGGGTTAGAGCATGGGTTAGGGTAAGGGGATAGCTTTACTAACTATCCCCTTACCCTAACCAGTGCACTAACCCTAAGGTCCATGACTATCACACCATAGTGGAGGACATAGCTTGTTTTTATGGCATCCACTGTGCTGCGGTGCTTTCTGTGAAGTGCACTTACGCAAAAGTTCACTTTCATTAAAGTGAACTTTTTCAGAAGTGAGGCTTCCTATTACAAGTTCGAAGTAGTGAACTTCGTAGGAATCCATATATATATATATATATATATATATAGAGAGAGAGAGAGAGAGAGAAAGAGACAGAGAGTGAGTGAGAAGGGTGGGATAGAGAGAGAGAGAGGAGAGTCAACTGAACAGGAAAGTTTTGTAAGAGATATGTCTTTTTCTGCCGCTGTCAAGGGGATTTTTTTTTTTTGCGTTTTGTTTCTTGTCCCATTTCTGTTGTGATGTTTGTCAGCCAAGCTTCATCTTCCTTTCTTATATGTAGGCACATCTGATTCTCAGTTTGCACTACTACCTGTACATGTTAAGCACACCTTTTGTATTCTTATTAATGTAAACAAGATAGAGGTATGTCTGTATGAAAGTCATTTGTTCATTACATTAGCAACACTTATTTTTTAATAAAAATTTCACATAACATAAATTTGATCATTTGGTATTCTATTTCTCTCTAATTTTGTGTTTATTACTTGTTATCATAGGTGATCCTGCAGTGGCACTGTAGAACTCCGTCAACCTGATGTCATACTATTGGTAGTCTCTGATGATGATGGTGGCAATAAATTGACATTGTCTGGGGGTGCAGAGGGCTTGTCTGACACAGGGGTTATGCCTGCAACATCCCCTGATCCTATTTCAGACACAGTCAGTATACTTATGCATACTAATGATACAGAGATCTCATATAAGACAGGTTAAGGGTGATACAGTTAATCAAAGTAGTGTGGTTACTCCAGTTGCAGAACTGGTTGATTGCCCCTGGAGCCATCATGAGGGCAAAGTGCCACACAGCAGTGGAGTTGGTAGAGGTACTTAAAGGAGGACTGCTGCTCACTCGCCTCCTGATGCCGGTGTGTCAGTAGTGACCAGATGATGTATGTGTAGGGCCATTACAGAGACAGACATGTTCCACCAGGGCCTCAGAAGAGATAGTCTGAGTAATAAATGGTGTGCATTTTGACATGCGGGACTGCCTGAACCATGAGGGCGATGCCTTGGACAGGATGAATGACACACTGGATTTGGCAGTGTCTGTAATAAAACATCTGCTGGGGGAAGGTCAGCACCCACATGGCTGGAGAGCTGCTTTATCGTCTGGTGTTAGCTGATGTGGCTGTGCAAGATCCCACTTCCATAGAAGCACTCTTTCCACTGGTCCCTTAGAGATCATGGTATCCACCCAGATGTGGTAGTCTGGCAGACATTGTTCATGTTCAGGAAGCACCCCAACTTCTTGCCAGGTGAATGGAACTAGCAGATCAACTCCTAGATGCCAGGAAGTAGTGTTAGCACAGTGCTTGATTGTTTTCATATAGACACACACACTTTCAACAAAACCTTGTCCATACCACCACACACACACACACACACACACACACACACACACACACACACACACACACACACACACACACACATGCGCACGCACACACACACACACACACACACACACACACACACACACACACACACACACACACACACACACACACACGCACATTTTCTAAACACTACTGTTGACTGATACTATTTTTTTTGTTACTTGTGCACACTTTGTTGTCAGGCTTGCCCTCCTGTATCCCACCCTCTGCAGGAGATAGTGATGACTGCACCCTGCCCTTTACACATTTCTTTGTGACTTTGGGTTGTGTATATCTGATGTACAGAGTAGATAGCTAATGCTTGTTGACTCAGAAGCTTGCTTTTATGTAAATGTATTACAGAATAAATGTGTTTATTAATCATTCCTACTCATTTGTGAATAATTTGTTATGTAATTGTTAACCCTCACTGTATCTCTGTTAGTTTTCCTTATAATGCAGTCAAAGTAGATATTTAAGTATTGCTTATTGGTGTACTCGCACAAATGATTCTGCCATTGGCTTGCTCACTGATTTATATACAGTGGTCAGCTGAAATGCTTGATGCACAGTACTGGGCAAAATCCATAACTGTATATTGTAAACAGTAAGCAATTACAGACATTACTGTACACCTGGGACCTGTTCCTGTTTAGAGACATATAACCATTTGCATATGAGAGTAATCAGTTATATACCTCTTTTTTTCTATACAGGTTCCAGACTTACCTATTTAATACTGCATCTACAATATGTGTCCTTGGAGGTTGTCTCTGTCTGATGGTAACACAACACAACCATTACATGGTTAAATAAATGTTGTGTAGTTTTGCCGGGATCAGTTTTAATATTTGAATGTGCTTAGGCTCTTAAGTTTTCACTTAGGTAGTCAGTGTGTGCGCTATCCTTTACCTCTTAACAAGAGCCATGGCATATTGTGCATACCTACATCTGTTGTCAACATCTGCAGCTGGTAGTTCTCCCTCAGATTCCACATCTGTATCTGCTAGAGCTGCTGGCCCTGCCTGTGTTCCTGCCCCTTGTTGTCCTTGTTGAAGCTGTTTCCTGACAATTATATTGTGCAATATGCACAGACTGAGAGTATTTTATTTGGGCAGGGGCTGCTGGGTCATACTGCAGAGAACCTCCTGATGTGTCTGGACACCATTACCTTGATTTGAACAAGCTGAACATGCATTCTATGATATTCCTAGTTTGATAATAGGCATTGTTGCATCCTTGCTCAGTGGGGTTGTGTGAGTTTTTCATGGATGTCATGAGCCAAGGTTCCAGTGCATAACTTGCATTTTCTACTAGATGCCCTTGTGGAAAGTCACCCCTAGCAAACCTTGTATGTTGTAGCATTGCATTTAGAAAAAGATACAATATTCTAGAAGATGAGAACTGTAACACCCCTAATATATCCCTGTGGGTCTTTGGAAAGCATACATAATGCTTCACATATCATTGTTTTCTCTGAGACTGGTCCTCCATGATTTTCTTGGGACCTCAGCAGAGGGTGGCAGAGGTGTCAGTTCCTCAAGTTTTTCTCTGCCCATCTTGTATTACTCTACAACGTCCTGTGTCATGTAGTTCATCATAAGTCAAATGGGGTATAAACACCCTTCTTCTTGGCTGAGGTTTGGCAGCAGCAACAGCAGCAACAGCACCTTGAATTAAAGCCTGTTGCACATACAATTTAATGATGCAGCAGGAACCCTTAACATATTTTTTCTAAGTTTAATCGAGACTGTATTCCAAAGAGTTTTGGGTTTCAGGGCAAATGGCTACACTCAGTGTACATGATTATTTTATAGGTTCCTGAATAACTCCTCCATGTTGGACTGGTAATTTGGTTACTTATGTTTTCATTACAAATTATTCCATTTACACATTCTGAATGAATAGGAAATAGCATACTATCATGGCCATGGCACACTGTGACGTGTACATGATAGCAGCACATAGTGTAGGTGTTAATGAATCTGCCTGATTGTCTCTTACTAGATCTTTCATAAATCTCATAGATTCATAAGTAAGTACTTAGATATCAGTCAGCAGACTATTACAACCTGGCCAATAACCAGAGATCAGAATCAGGCTCTGTACCTTCTGTACCTTGTAACTCTGAGGTAAAGCCCTTAACCATTATGCCAGTGCTCCCCCCCCCCAAATATTCAAAACCTACACTCCTGACACAGGGAGCAACAGCATCAAACCATTACACTAACCTGCAAGTTAGTTATAGTCAAACAAGAGGGTAAAATGCATATAACCATACTGTATATTATTTAGACTGCTATATTTTGACCTTTGTCACCTGCCCCAGGATTCACAAAGCCTCCGTGTAAGAGTTATAACTCTTACACGGAGGCTGCAGTTAAACTGAGTGATGTCAGCATGCTCTGCATATTCATGAGAGCATGCTGAATCACACCCAAGTCGAACACGGCCGTGTAAGACAGTAGGGGGCGTGTCCGTAGGCTGATACCTGCAAGCGGACACGCCCCCAGAAGTGTAAAAGTGTCCAAAGTACACACCCACAACAGAGTCCACGCAAATGTGAATAAACACAACACAACACATGCCCCTACAGACTATTAAACATAAAAGAAATATAAATGTACATGTCATATTTTTTTTAAATTGTAAAGATGTTTAACCGTGAGTGCGCTCGTTTGCGCGGGCGTGCCCGTAGCGCAGCTACAGTTAGCAGTCAGTGGGAAAGCATATAAGAACTACATATGCAAAATAATCCAGGAAGCAATAGCGAAGCGGTAGAGATGCCGGCTGCAAAGCAGGCATTCATGGTTCGAGCCCCCACAACACAATTTTTTTTTTTCTCAAAATAAGCAGGAAACAAGTCCCTGACACATATATGTACACATAAAACCAGAATATATGTAAAATGCAATGTAATAGCCTATTTATATTGAATAAATGTGAGCTAAGAAATGAATATAAACTGCCAGATATGCCCATAGCTGAGCTACAGTTCAACAGAGTGAGGTTATGTGCCCGTAGATAAGCATAGGTTTAACTGGTGCAAAATGAGTGCCTGTAGCCGAGCAGCGGTTTACCACGCTAAATATATGTGCCCCTAATTGCGCTAAGCGGCATATGCGTGCCAATAGCCAAATCAGTGTTAAACCGGCGTACCCCGTTTGCGCGGAGCTGCGCACCGCGCAAACGAGCTAACCGACGGGCAACGGTGAGCAAGCCGTATCCAAAATGCCTTTACACAGACACACCCCTCAACATGTCTAGACAGTCCTGAAAAATAAAAAGCAGTGGCCAGGTTCAAACCCAGGATACTATACACCATAGTCAAGGTACAGAACCACTAAGCCATGACAGCAGTTCATAGAAATGCAATATCAGCTCATATATAGGAATGAATACAAACCACAGCATGACAATGCAGGTTTACTGAAGTTGATACAATTCCAAACTGGCCAATCACAGATATGTGCGGGAAAAACGGACTATATAAGCCCCATAGGCGGGAATACACAGCATAAACGATTGTAGAACAGACCTGCAGTTAGAATGTCAGGTGTAGGTGAGGGTAGTCGCTTCCGAGCGCAGAGGTGGGGTGTTGAGGAGTCCAGGTACATGGCCTGGCTCCTAGTCCATAACCATGAGGCCCAACTCATGCAGGGCCAGGTCCTTTGGGGAGCGTACAAGGCTGAGGCGTGGGACCAGTTGGCTCATGAACTCACCAGTGCCACAGGAATTCCTAGGACAGGTGAGCAGGTCCGTCACCACCATGCGGACCTGAAGAGACGTAAGCAGGACCAACTGAACCATTGGATCCAGGAGGCCTGGCAATCACCCAACGCCCCACCACTGAGTAAGTATAAATTAATTATGTTTGTAGAAAGTTAAACTACCTGAAATCATGGAGATGTGTATTCCAATATTACTTCATTTATATTACAGCTGCAGGTGTCCGTTCTGCGAACCGCAGAGCCTATGCTGATAGGCTGGTGCGGTTGCGCCACCAGGCAGGTCAGTAATCCACAACTAGTAACTGTAAAGATGTATAAATGTATGACAGTTAGCATAAGAGTGCAGTGTAGCCAGGAAGGAATTAAATCTGCAACTCACAGAGTGTGAAAGTTTATGCAAGTATTGCCTGATTACAACAGTTCCCAGCCTGTAAGATGAAACTAATCATGAGACTGTCCAACACATATTTGTAAATAAAACTGCCCTGCCTGTAAGAAAATAGTACACAAACAGCAGCAGCAGGTAAAGTATAGCTGCAGAAGAGGATGAATCCACCTGTGTGAGATGAATACATGTGGAAATACTGAAACATGACAGAAGTGAGAGTGCTGGAAATAACTGCAATAATTTCTGTTAAAACATGTCAATAAAGCCTAGAAGTACCAGTCTGAATAGTAAAATGAAAGCAAGTGAGAGAGTGTGAGAAAGTGTCAGGAATACAGCACTACAGTAGTAATAACCCCTGAATAAAGTATACTGCAGTCAGGACATAATTAAATGCATGTGAGACCCAAAACCAAACAGAAACATCTGTTCAAAGTGTTGCTGCATGTGGAATGTGTACACCAAAATCTGGATATGCTGCTCCCAGTCTGAAATATGCAGATAGGATGACTGTCTGATATCCCAAACATCCACACCTGTCTACAGTTATAGAAAGAACAGTTAACAGGAGATGTATCTGCACAAATTTCGATATGACTTGTGTATGAACAGCAATAAAATGTAGACTTATGTTGCAGTAACAGTCCCATCTGCAAGGTTAAGTAGTTAACATATAGGACACTGTAGTCAGAACAGTAGTGTGTATATAACTGTAGCTATTATAAATGTACAGCATATGTGGTTGTATTCAAGGTGTTAATAATATGTCTGATTTACCCCACCCTCTAACCATCTATAACCCATTCCACGGGAAAATGGTATGTGCAATCACAATTACCACCCCTGGACATCTGTCCTGTTGGGTCATATATATTTGCATGTCTGTTGATGCATCCGCCCTGTTCATACATCCACACCTGATGGCCTGTTGCCATCAACCAACCCTGCATGTTGTTGGACTGTGTATTACTGTTGAAATTATGCATGTGCTATGCACGCTGTTCAATGGTGTGAATAACTGGGTGTGTGGTTAATGGGAATACTAATGCATGCTGTTAAAACTAACTGTGAATGGTTTTTATATGTCACTAACCCAAACTGTAATGACATAATGCAAAACATAGAACGACAGGGAAGGCGGGTTCCGGCGGACCCACCTCTCCCACCTCAGCTGGCGAGTGCACCTGGCACTAGTGCCGAGTCCGGACCCTCCTCCGGTGGCCCTGTGCCACCTGCGGGTGGAAGCGCTGCAGGGGACGGGGCTCGCCCCCCCTCTGCAAGTGTGGCCGGAGGAGATCCACCACTCACCCTCCGTAGCGTCCGGACTGTGGTGCGTAGGGAGATTCGGGACTCTGTCCTCGAGCCCCTGCGCCAGCTCGAGGCACGGGTGGCGCAACTAACGGGCTTGCCCATTGCCCCGCCTACACAGCCCCCAGCACAGCCCCGTCCTGGGCAGTGAAGGAACAGTGGCAACTGCCTATGGGTGGGGATATCAGTTCCACTGTTGCCATCTGTGGGCTCATGGGCTCTGGACATCCCAACCTCCGTCCCGTCATTTGTGTAACCCCCCCCACACGTGTCATACACCGCCCCTGTATGCGTCTTGTTTGTCTTGTCTGTTAACCTACCCAACCTACCTCCCCAGCTGTACCGACTACCTTCACCTGACATACCACTCTCACCTGAAAAAAAAAAAAAAAAAAAGGGCACTCTGTACCCACAAAAAAATTACGCCCCATACATAGCTGCCCATTCCGCACACATGTCTACTGGACATGGAACCCATCAATTCCAATTGGCTGTACAACAGGTATTATTGTTGTCCTGACACCTCTCTCAGGGGTGGAAGGTTTCAAATGTCACACCAAATTACATACATATGCACAGCTGTTGCTGCTGAAGAAATGGGCAGCTATGGGCCTTACCTACATCCCTCCTGCACATCCCAAGCTTGTTTCCCTACTGTCTTACCCTCTTTGTGACCCCTTTTTCACCACTTTCCTGTCTCCCCGTTTTCTTTTCTTTCAAAGAAAATAACGCAGGTGTGCGCAAGAGTAAGCACGTTTAAGTGGTTGTAAGCGGGTGTGCGCTTGTGTGCGCAGAGCTAACCGCCAGTGCGCATGCGTGAGCTCCGCGCAAACCAGCGCTAACCCGGTTACAACTGCTTAAAAGTGCCTTAGTCACTTTGATTGACAGGTCCTGTACTCAGTTCAAAAGAAAAATAAAATCCCACTGTGAGTCCCGAACCCAGGACCTTGGCAACTATAGTCTGCATGACTTACCACTAAGCCATGACTCTTACATAGAAACACTGTGCTAAAGTAAATATATCATTTAACAGTAGGAATGAATGTAAAGGGAATATAGATGTGTAGTACACAAAGCATGACATTTAGAATCACAAACAAAACTGGTGGATTTCCATAATAGTAGTGTGTGAACAGAAACAGCCATGCTAGTTGGAAGCTAGTAGGTAATAATGTCACCATAGCACCTTGCAAGACACACACATACTCACAGCAGGATAAGCACTGCCCATACCCCACAACCTCTTACAGGAACACATCCGGACCAAGTAATAAAATATGTGGAGCAAAGGCCCAAAACCAGGGACACATTACAAATGAAGTTACAACAAATGCAGACAGTTCAGAAAGTAACAGGGTCTACACCTTGTGGGATGTTTGGAAGGGTATGCAGTCTGGAACTTGAATGTTTGTCACCATATCCTGACTTGAGCCCAGAATGACCTGCCAGATAAAGGTGTGCATGAGATAATGACCAAATTATGAGGCAGACATGTGGACAGCCTGCAAATATCTGTACACATGACGGGTCCAACACCACCATATTTGAATAGTTAAGACCCTAGACATAGCAACAGTGAATGTCTTACAGGGATGCCCCACAGACCCCATGTGAAATGTACAAACAGTAGGCAGAAAGGTGTAACACATGCAATGGCAACTATGGGGTCCAGAAAGTATTCACCACTCGCATGGCAGAAAAAGTGTAGTAATACCTATGCTCATGCTAACCCACAGTCACAACTGCAGCATACCAGACATATTAATGGGTGCACCCCACTGATATGTACCATTCCATGAGGCACATAACTGGTGAACCTGAAAGCCTCTGGGGCCTGCTCAGCAGCATACCCACATATGCTAATAGATGTCAAGGCCCACACCATGGCCAGACCACACTGCATGCTGTAACACCCTAGCAGATATAGCAAGCATTCCAGGGTGTGAATGTACATGGGAAATAGGAAAGCTACAGCAGCACACAACAGTCAAGACACCTAGCAGGCACACCAGTACTGACAGTGAAGGGCAACTATTGAAGACGTAGCAACAGAGTGCAAGCAAAGGTGAAAGGAAAGCACACACACACACATGCACACATCAACAATAGTAGTAGTTGTTAGTGTACATACACAGTCAGTACAGGAAACTGGAGAAATGAATGGAGGAATGTTAACCCACAACCCACCGAGTAAAATTAGAGATACCAACCTTTACACTCACAGAATGTTGTCCACAGCATAACAGCATGGTCCCTGCCATTAACATCTGAAAGGGCTACGCCTATTTCACACACCCTTTTATAGCACAGTTCTGAAATCACAGTGAGAACTGCAATCAGTACACAACAGGCTGCATGCAATTAGCAAATGCTGGCTAACAATTGGTGCAGAGGCCATCACATGGGCATATGCAGATACCTACAAAAGTATGCTGTATTCCATGTCCACGCATGCAATAATTACATTGCACCTGGAGAGAGACAGAGAGACAGAGAGAGAGAGAGAGAGAGAGAGAGAGAGAGAGAGAGAGAGAGAGGGAGAACCACACCCAGAACTAGACTGCAACTAAGCAGACAGACAGCAATCCCCAGCAACAGCTACCTGGAAGCTGCAACAGTGAATCGGAGCAGCAGGACAGAGAGACAGACATTCGCAGACACAGCTGTGACAAACACAGGTACTGTAAAGTAATACTATCAAGGTGTACATACTGTGAACCCTCCATATGTGTTATTGGGCTGTATCCATATGTATATGAAGATGTGTAATGGGCAGGGGATATACAGCACCTATCAGTGAAGGCTGTACATACAGTTGTATGTGTGAGCATCTATGTGCACATATATATGTCGTCTGATTGTAGGTTGTACTGCCATGTACTAATTACATTACAGAGCTATGTATGTTTAGCAGTATGTTAGTGTGTGTATACAGTAAGGTAGACATATATGCTGACATACCTGTCCAACATATGGCTATGTAGTTATGTCAACATATGTATGTGTAGATATCTTATATGTATATATATACATATGATATCCATATATGTATACATACATAGAGAGAGAGAGATGTAGGACCACATAGACAGATGCTGATAGAATATTGTAGCGACATATCTATGTAATGCACACATGCAGAGATAGAAATATGTAGATACATATACATAGACAGACTGATCTGACCACCTACAGGTATGATTGTATATGCTGACCTGCAACACAGCCTGCCCCCCCCCTGTCGCCCACCCCCCTCTGTGCCCCCCCCACATCTACAGCAGAATATGTACATCAATATATATATATGTGCAAATGTATACACACATATGTACATGTATATAGAAATAGACATATAGACATATCTTAATACATAGATATATGTATAGAGAGAGAGTGAGAGAGATGTATACAGAGCTGGAGTGAGGCACATGTGTACAGATGTATTGCAACTGGTGCCTGGTGACAAAGGCACGGAGTGAACACCAGTGTCACATCCGGAGTATCATACCACAGTCCAGATCACCTACACAGGTAACCACCATATAAATGAGTGTCCGCCCACCACTGCATGTGTCAGGGGTGGTCAGGGTCAGACATGTGTACAATAGTGGCCCCAATGATAGTCACAGTGGCACACTATCCCTGGAACAGCTGCACATGGTATGTGTCCGCACACATGGTCAGTCAGGCATGGACATGTAGGTCGGTGTACCCCCCACAGCACGTAATGTATGCCATGGTATGGACCTCACACGACAGCAACAGATATGTAGAAGGACACAGTGACATGTACAACATGGTGACAATGCACCCAAACACAGTACCATTGCACAGTGACTGTCAACACCATAGAGTACACATATGCCGCCCACGTACAGGTTACCACCCCAGATGCACATATGGAGGTCACACCCATGACAGATGTCCAACAGGCATTGTACCACCAGCCACCATCCACAACCTACCTGTCTGCTGTGTGTCGTCTGTGCCACTGCAATTTAGTGCACATGTGTAGGTACGGGTTCAGACTCACAGACAGGACACACCCTGCAACAAACCACACAGTGTTACGATGCGAGACTCCCCATGTGTACATGTCACACATACCCCTGCTGCATGTCACTCAGATAGGTAATATGCCATATGTGTCACCCTGTGTAACTGTGTGACGGCAGCAGGTACCATCACACCACATGTGTCACAATTGTCAGGTTAGCAGAACAGTGCGCTGCTGTAGAGAGTGGGCATTAGCATATTGCATAGTATTGTATTACAATGTCATGTATTGTGTTGTATTGTATTGGTATGGTGAGGTGCCTCCTGCATGGAGTGGAACCACTGGTGCTGTGCTCCAGTGTACAGGTACATACCCTGTAGTCCAGGTAGTGTAACATAGCACCTCTATATGTGTGTTTAGCGCCTGTCAGAGGGTATGTAGCATGCAACTGGGGATACCAGCAGGTCCCGTCCATGTCGTGTAGTCTGCTCACCTGTGGGTGTCTCTCACCTGGATAACTGTGATGACCTTGAGGTTAGGGTCAGCAGGGATACCCATGCCTTAATACAGGGGGAGGGTGGGGTGACACCTGCACTGACCCTGTCCGCCACAATGTGGTCTAGCTGTGGTGTAGGTGAAATATGTGTAGTGTACTACCCATGGGCATAGAGGATGGTTCCTGACCAGGTCGCTAAATAGGTCAGGTAGGCCTCCTGGTCATCTGCAGTATCACGCTTGATGTCCCACTCAACATTGCCCATGTGGTCAGTGTGATGGGAAATAGATCCTTACCAGTGCTGCTCAGACATACCCTCCCTTCAGAGACTGATGCTCTGTCTCGTAGTAGCTTACATCAAGTGTGATACAATCAGTATATGGCTGGGGTTCGCCGGACAGGATGCTGTCCCTTTGTGGACAGTGTCCTGGACATATATGGGAATGCATGAGCCATGCGGTCTTGGAGATGTCTGTAGAAAGCAATTGTGTAGGGGTCAGCATTGTGTGATGTCTCTGACACTGGCCCAGTGGGCTGTAAGGATACCATATCAGTGTTACAAAGTGTAACGTCTGTATCTGTAATGTTGTGCACTGTAGCCATCTGTGCTGGTGGTGGAGGTGGGATATGTATATCCAGGGCAAGCAGGGTGTTGTCAGCCCACAGTAGTCGCCGATGTACGCCATACAGTACCTAGACACAAACACACAGAGTGAGGAGGTGCACCTCACCTGAATTGGTGTTCTGACTGCTGGTGTCCAGTAGTATGTCGTACGTAGCCTGGCAGGTACTGTACAACAGTTGCTGGCCGAGCACTGATACCTGGCCATCTACATGTGTATCCACCAATAGACAGACAGCTGCCACATATGTGTGATATGTGTTATTATGACAGTCAAGTAGCATGTGTATTATGTGTGCCAAGGTCTGCCAACATAGATTGCTGATACCATGTTATCTTTATTCCCAGGTACATGGCCCACCCGAGACATGCAACCTACTCCGTGGCTGAGGATGAGGAGATACACCAGAGCCTGGTGCGGGACTATGCAACACTCTTTCCCGCACCAGCCAGAATCAGCAGGTGAGGGCTGCACTGTGGCAGGACCTTGTCCGGCGGGTAAATGATATAGGCATGCATAATAGGACATATGAGCAGGTACGACATCACTGCAGTGATTTGATTAGACATGTCCGTCAGCGTGCATCAGATATCCACAGGCAACAGGTCGCCACAGGTGGTGGGGTGGCTACACATCCCCCACTCACCAGACTGGAGGGACTGCTCCTGAGTGTAGTGGCTCCAGTCCACCTGCAACAACAACAGCAGCAGACATGCGTCATGATGGAGGCTGGAGCCGCACAGCAGCAGGACACTGAACGTGCAGGTAATATGTCACATGTGTAGTTGACTGTTGTGTACACTGGTAGTTAATGCATGTGTGTGGTGTGTCCTTTGTTTGTAGCTGCAACCATAGTATATAATGTGCAAGTGTGATATCCGCAATATTAGCTGCAGACCTTTGAAAGGCGACTGTGGTACACCTGACCTGTATCATACTCAGTAATATTGGCACAGTTGTGCCCACTAACATTAGTTTCCTCCTGTCTGCAGGACCCTCCGGTATCACTGCATTGCAGCCTATCCATGCTGGTGAGTGTCTATTTACTTTACCTGTTAAGATGTTGGTAGTAATAGTACCTTTTGGCACACTTAGTGGTGCCCCTTGTATGCATGTAGGTGTGTCTGTGTCTGTGTGTCAATATCACGCATACTGAGTACTGTTCAATTGTGTGAAACTGTGTGCACGTGTGCATGTGTGCAAGTGTGCAAGTGTGCATGTGTGCATGTGTGCATGTGTGCATGTGTGCATGTGTGCACCTGTGCATGTGTGCATGTGTGCATGTGTGCATGTGTGCATGTGTGCACCTGTGCATGTGTGCACCTGTGCATGTGTGCATGTGTGCATGTGTGCATGTGTGCACCTGTGCATGTGTGCACCTGTGCATGTGTGCATGTGTGCATGTGTGCACCTGTGCATGTGTGCACCTGTGCATGTGTGCATGTGTGCATGTGTGCATGTGTGCATCGCTGGCAGTGTGAAGACATTGTAAACTGTGTTTCCTGTTTACTTCCCACAGGTTCTGTTGCTGCTCTGGTGTTATCTAGCAGGGAAACTGAGTCAGGTGCCGTGGGTACTGCTACTGATGACATTGGTGTAGTGGCACAGGACGGTATGCCAGGGTCCGCCATTGGTCAGCCAATTGACAGTACACAGCTGTCGACACCATCCATGCGCACAGTTATCCTGCCAATACACCCCTTGTCACCACTGTCCCTAGGTGATGGACAGCATACAGTGGGCATCGACCAGGGTAGTGTGGTACCTGCGGCACATGCTTCCCCACACAGCAGCCATGGGCATGGCCCAGACATGGTACCACACAGACAGTTGTCCAGGGGTTCTCGTGGGAGCATCCATGGGCGTACTGCCCCTGGCAGACGTGCCCACAGAGGACTTACAACCTCAGCTATGTTCCGGACTGTCATGCAGGCACAGTCACGTATGGAACGGTACACCAGACAGGGTCTGAGGGAGCTGACAGCATGTCGCACAGCCATGACCGACGGTATGCGTGACATTGCGGCCGCCATCCGTGATTTCACCGTCGTAGACAGACGTTGTGGGGACATATTACACCGTCTCCACAACTACATGTCCATGAGCCAGGGTGATGGTGGGCGGTTGCGTCGTCGGCGTGGCCGTATGCCAGCAACAGCAGCAGCTGGCAGTCGGCGTGGGCGAGAAAAGGGCCGCCGCCCGTAGTGCCAGCAGCAGCCCCAGCAATGCTGGGTCTGTGCTGTCATCAGACCGCCCCAGGAGACCACGTGCACGTGGCTCTGGCCAGGGCCGACAGGGCTCTGTGTCCAGTCAGCGAACACCTGCTTCTGATGACAGTACCCAGTCTGGGTTGGTACCGGATACGGTCCGTAGCACCCCTGCAAGGCACAGGTACCGTGTCCGTGCCCAGAGACACTGATCTGTATGACCTGGCAGGTACAGTCTGTGGCTGTCCACAAACACCAGTATATGGCAGCCATGAGGTGGAACTGTGTGCATCCATACACACATGCAAAATAACAACACCTAGGGCTACCGCATACACGCACACACTGCATCAACACTGCCCCACCTTCTACTGCTGTCCCTCACCAACACACATACACATACATGTCAATTGGTGGTATGGGTGGCTGACCCAGGCATACCAAGTTCACACCCTGTGCATATGATGAAACTGTGCCACCTCCTGCAGTCTGTAACAACTGTGCAGGTACAGGTTAACATGTTACTGATGCACAGGGTGACCACATAGATGTGTAGTAATAGTATCATGTTTTGAACAGTACTGTGTGCTGATTTAATTGTGGGTATATCACAGCATGCCTGATGCAGTATTTGTGTGATTGTCATGTCCTGTTGTCTACACCCATGGTAAGTACCATAGTGTATCATCTGCACATGTTGGCATACTAGTGGTAATGATGTCAACAGCAGCCTACATACATAGGTAGCACAGGGATGGGTAATGAATGTAGTAATACACAATGATGGACATGTAAATTGCAAGTGGCATGTTGGCCACACTAGACTCTGCAATGCAGATGTGTGAGGACGTTGATATGTGTGCATAACTACACAAGTGGTACAGGACACATAGGTGCACACTAGCACTGCATGCACACACCTCCTACCATGCTAGACAGCCCCAACACACATAACGAACTGTCACGGGAGGGAGAGTCCCCATACATGTCAGGGATACTGTGGTGGCAAGCCAGGAGCATACATCCTACTAAGTATGGCACCACTGAGAGAAGGATCGGTGTCTGTTATTTGACATGTGTATTACTGCAGGTATGGGCACATGGGTTTATATCCAGTTATTGTACATCCTGACAGTACATGCATGTTCCGTACACTTGTGTGCACTGAGACTGGACCCTGGCCATCTGACCAGTGTTTTTCCATGTACATGTGCATAGCGCCTGCATATGTGCAGTGTTACCTTATGGAACTGGTACAGCTTGTTTGTTGTACAATGGACTACATGGAGCACTGTTCACTGTACCTTTGTTTGCATGCATGTTTGCTTGCAATTACCCTGGAATACCGATCACACCTGCAATGCATAGTTATAGGGCTTCTGTGGACTCCTAGTGCCATCTGTGTAGCCTACTGTATGTATGGCCATGTCCCACTTGAGAGGTTGCCACTGTTTGACCTGTTCACATGTACATTGACTGTGACACAGTGCATATGACCTGCCTGACATGTGTCCACGTGAGCAGTCATATATGCTACTGCTAAGTAGTCACAGGCACTACACCTTCACACATCCATCTCCTGTTGAACTACCTGCTTTGCTAGGGACAGCCTGCACCTGTCACCCCTGGCCTATCGGATATTGGCAAAGCCTCTTGCTACCCCCATAGTGCCTATGTTAGGCAGGGCTCACATGACAAACCCACCTTCATAGGTATCACAAGGGATAAGACACTAAGAGCAATGCTACACAACGCCAGATGTCTAATCCTCCAGATGCATGCACCCAAAACACTCCTTTGCAGGAAACATCGATATGTGTGCAGTAACAGATGCCTGGTTCAGGGCTACTGGGAGCACACCAGCACTACCGGGTGTAACCCGGTTGATTCCTTTGCTACAGTCACCAAGGCCATTGCCGAGGGAAGGTGGTTCACACAGCCTACCTGGGCCTTGCAAACGCCTTCGCAACAATACCCCACTTGGGCATTCTAGGCAAGCTCACCAGCTTGAATATGAGCCCCTATGTCACTAGATGGATTGCACAGTGGCTCAAGAACAGAACCCACATGGTTAGCATTGCTGGAGCCATGCCAGACCCCATAACAGTTCCAGGATGTGTCCCAGAAGGCTCAGTCCTGGGACCCTCTTGTTAGGTACATATTTATTGGAGGTACAGGCCAACACGGATGAACTGTGGCTGTCCAAATATGCAGATGACTGCAAACTGGACACCATAATCGACTACCCAGCTGACACAGGCATCTTCCAAAGGGACATCATAGCAACAGACAACTTGTGCCAGGGCCATGGCCGTCTGCTGAACAGTGTGTAGAAGGGGAATGTGCATCCTGTAGTCTGTTCACCTAGTTACCAAAGGGACATTGTCCCCACACACACTAACCCCCCTCAGCCAAAAACACACACTTGCCAATTGCAGGATTCAAACCCCTATCTGACTGTTATGACACGTGAGACAGGCGCATTAGCTGAGCACGCTATTTGCATTACTGGGGGTTTTCTCTTCCCCTGCTATACTTATAGAGTGCTGACATCATCAGTATTTAGAAAAGGGTATGGGCATCCTGTAGTGTCCTATCCTATTTGCCAAAAGGGACACGTCCCTCACACACTAACCCCCCTCAGACAGACACACACATTTGCCATTCACAGGAATCAAACCCCTACCTAGTTATGTTATGACACTTGAGACGGACGCATTAGCAGAGCGCGCTATTCGCATTACTGGGAGTTTTCCTTTCTCATGCTCTACTTATAGGGTGCTGACATCAGCAGTGTTTAGCAAAGGGGAGGGGCATCCTGTAGTCTGTTCACCCAGTTTCCAAAAGGGACTTTTCCCTCACACACTAACCCCCCTCACACAAACACACACACTTGCCATTCACAGGAATCAAACCCCTACCTAGTTATGTTATGACACTTGAGACGGACGCATTAGCAGAGCGCGCTATTCGCATTACTGGGAGTTTTCCTTTCTCATGCTCTACTTATAGGGTGCTGACATCAGCAGTGTTTAGCAAAGGGGAGGGGCATCCTGTAGTCTGTTCACCCAGTTTCAAAAGGGACTTTTCCCTCACACACTAACCCCCCTCACACAAACACACACACTTGCCATTCACAGGAATCAAACCCCTACCTAGTTATGTTATGACACTTGAGACGGACGCATTAGCAGAGCGCGCTATTCGCATTACTGGGAGTTTTCCTTTCTCATGCTCTACTTATAGGGTGCTGACATCAGCAGTGTTTAGCAAAGTGGAGGGGCATCCTGTAGTCTGTTCACCCAGTTTCCAAAAGGGACTTTTCCCTCACACACTAACCCCCCTCACACAAACACACACACTTGCCATTCACAGGAATCAAACCCCTACCTAGTTATGTTATGACACTTGAGACGGACGCATTAGCAGAGCGCGCTATTCGCATTACTGGGAGTTTTCCTTTCTCATGCTCTACTTATAGGGTGCTGACATCAGCAGTGTTTAGCAAATGGGAGGGGCATCCTGTAGTCTGTTCACCCAGTTTCCAAAAGGGACTTTTCCCTCACACACTAACCCCCCTCACACAAACACACACACTTGCCATTCACAGGAATCAAACCCCTACCTAGTTATGTTATGACACTTGAGACGGACGCATTAGCAGAGCGCTATTCGCATTACTGGGAGTTTTCCTTTCTCATGCTCTACTTATAGGGTGCTGACATCAGCAGTGTTTAGCAAATGGGAGGAGCATCCTGTAGTCTGTTCACCCAGTTTCCAAAAGGGACTTTTCCCTCACACACTAACCCCCCTCACACAAACACACACACTTGCCATTCACAGGAATCAAACCCCTACCTAGTTATGTTATGACACTTGAGACGGACGCATTAGCAGAGCGCGCTATTCGCATTACTGGGAGTTTTCCTTTCTCATGCTCTACTTATAGGGTGCTGACATCAGCAGTGTTTAGAAAGGGAATGTGCATCCTGAGTGTCTTTTCCTATTTGCCAAAAGGGACATTTCCCTCACACACACCAACCTCACACACAGACAGACACACACACACACACTGAGCACTTGCAGGATTTGAACCCCTATCTAACTATGTCATGACACTTGAGACGGACGCATTAGCGGAGCGCGCTATTCGGATTACTGGGGAGTTTCATTTCTCCTGCTGTACTTCTAGGGTGCTGACATCATCTGTGTTTGGAAAGGGGAATGTGCATCCTGTGGGGAAGCAGACACCAAGCACACTATGGCTAAGCTGTCATTCCCTAGGGCAAACAGCCTATTGTTGACCTCTACACCATTATGTTTAATTGTCAAATGCACATTATTTGTTGCTGATAGACTGTTTGCATATCTTTATTGCCATAGCATTCCCTGTTGGTATGAACAACCTCTGCATCTGTGGAAACTGTTTGCATATGGGAGGGATCCACTATATCACGTATGTCTCTGTAGTCATTTAACTGTGTGCACTGGGCAGACTGCTGTAATGTGGTTGGTCCCTGGCATAACACATAACAATACCAGATATGTGTGTCCCACTGCTAAACCAAGATTTGGACTAAGTGTGTGAGCATGCCCAGTTCAGCCTTCCCATGGCATGTTGTCAAAGTGTGTGAGCATGCCCAGTGTGATTATTCCATATGTTGGACTCTGCAGCCCACCACATTTGTGGATGTGTGTGAACTTCACAAACTATCACCCGTTCATGGTTGTGGGTTGTGTGTCATGTTGTGTAGTTACTGTACAACTGCTTTGTGTGTGAACACAACAGGATTATACTGTGCCTGCAGTGTTTGCATGGGATACTTTGCATGCAGTCGTCAACATCCTTTCACACTGACCTAACACTGTAGTACTGTATAGTGTACTGGCAGTACTTTGACTGTGGTGGACAGTAACCTGGGCTTTACTGCTATCACTGCTTTACATTCTGATCGTGGGCACAACAGCCTGGTTGGGGCCAGTTGTGTACATCTGACCATGTTGCATTCTGTTCAGATATGCACTACTTACACCAGACTTGCCCAACATTGTTAGTGTATCCCACAACATAGGTGTACAATTGCAAACACTAGCGTTGTGCCCTAGTCCATGGCTAATGCAAGTTGGAGAGTGTGTTTGTCCTTCAACACACATTGTAAGTGGAGTTTGCCATGACCAATGTAATGGTTGGTATACTGTGCCTCTGTCTACCTGTGACATGACAGTGATACCCAGGATAAACCTACCATCTCCCGTCCACCCATCAGGATTCCTATTGAGGAAGATTGATAAGTGACTCTATGGGTAGCCTGTGCTGAGGGTTCACTCATGGGTGGGGTGGCTTCTGTGTTATGGATCACACAGTACAGCCTGTCCTATGTAAGTCAGTGCTGGGGTTCAGGTCTGTCATGTGCATAGCTCACTGCCATTCAGATTGTACTATGTGCAGCATTTTTATTGATGCCAGCAACACATGCAGAACATGGCATGTGTGTAGGCTGATTGATACTCCTGATGTGGTACTGTTGGGGACTTTACAGTTGATGGAGGTGTCTGCTGAGGTACATCCCACAGGGGCTATTGTAGTCGATTGTACCACTGATGCAGGAGGACTGCAGAGCCACAATGACCTCACCTTATGTAGATCTGACATCCTTCATGATTAGGTGGGTATATGGTATGTTTCTGTAAACACTACAGCACATGTTTGTCCAGTGCAGGATATCTATCACCCTGTGTCCCCAGGTCTCTCATTACATGTTAACTACATAATGGGTTAACACCTATGTGGTAATTGGTGGGCACTTACTGTATATCCACGGGGTTGACTATACACATTTCTGCACTTAGCTTGCTGACATAGCTATGGCACCAGTTGTCTGTTTGTATGTGGCCCTTTTGTGGGATGCATGTGTCAGCTGGTGGATCATATGTGGTGAGCGGTTTGTAGTCCTCTGCAAACATGTTAGGACACAGTCCTTCCATGTTTGCCTGTACCTATGGGACATATATACCAGACGAGGGGGATACCAGGTCCAAGCCTTGTGGGATGCCAGTTATATCTGGTTTGTAGTCTGACATGGCTGAAGCATGTCTGACCATGTCTGTTCTGTCCTTGGTCTGGTTTGCAACCCCTCTACTGACATGTGGGTTTATATTTACACTGGTGAGCCTATCTATACTGAACATGTAGGGTATTGTATAGACGCCTTTGCAAGGTCCAGATCCACTGTGTGGAGCACATTGCCCTCATCAATGACCTTAATGACTGTTTCAATTGGGTCCAACATGGTTAGGGGCAGGATCTGCACTTGAGAAGGCCACACTGTGTTGGGTCCGGTGTCAGTAGGTCCCCGACATCCATATTTCTGTGGTACATGCTGCTCCTTTCCATAGCTGTGCAATCTGGGCTTCTCAGGATTCTGGGGTAGTACTGTTCAGTATCCACTCAGGCAACACCTTTGTTGAGAAGGACCACTGTTGCTGTACACTGCTCTTTGGGTACATATTCTGTGGTACGGCTGGCATTGAGCAGTAGTGTGGTGTGGCATTCCATTCATCTTAGACTCCATGTTGCACATCGCCCAGGTCACCATCTCATACCATTGCTGCTGTGTGTTTTGCTTTGGAGATGTTGTCTGTTACCTCAGCATCTGCTATGTCAGGGGGCCAGCTGTCTGCTGGGATACATATTCTGCATACATGGGGGTGTGGGGGTTGCACTGCACCTGTCGGGATGTATGTTGGCAATATGTGTGTGTGTTTGTGGTGTTTGTGTGATTCAGTCCATATCTGTGAATTCACAAGATGGCTCCTACCATCAGTTGTGTAAGCCTTGGGATTATCCTTCATGTCCTGTACAATTTGTATCTACATAGGTTCATAGGTTCATACTAGGCTATCCACCCTGGGCATTTGTTAGGCTAGCCAGAGTGTGTGTGGCTTTTGAGACCCCTTGCTATCTGGATATTATGGCCATGTATTGTTTGCTTAGCTGTGCCTCTGTCTGGACATCACACAGTGAAGACCCCCACTGTAACTCTACAATCATCCATCCACTTGGCAAGATTCCTGTTGAACAGTGTCAGTGAGGGGCTCTGCCTAACATGGGGTGGGAGTCTGGTCCAGGGTGTGTGGAGCCTCTGGATTATGTATCTGTCCCACCAGCACATCCTATTTCATTATGTGTTGGGGTTGACATCTCTCACTCTCGCAGCTCCAATGGATATGTGTTGTCTGGGGTGGAGCAGGTCCATTACTCCTGTGTTAGGCATGGCCTCCTACAACAGGCATGCAATGCCTCTGTGTGGGCAGTCTGCGACTGGAGTCAGCTGGGGTGTCTACAGCCTAGCAGCATATGACATATATGTATGACACTTTATCCTCTTGGTAAGGTACCTTTGCAGTCTTCCTAACTGCTGCAGGTGTCAGGTAAGGTAGATCCCACATGAGGCATTGTACTGGATTATGGGTGTGATTGGGATAAAGTATAGGGGCACAGTGGCCTCTGTTGCCATAGATGTGACTCCTTTCCTAATACAGTGTCACATGTAGACAGTCTTCCTAGCCACATTGGCAATGTGGGTGTCACATAACAGGTTACTGTTCACTTGTGTCCCTTGGTCCCTGGTTACTCCTTCCATACATAATGGTTTACCACCTTTGTGGTATTTCGTGGTACCTTGTCTGGTATTTGGTGGGACATTCATACTGTCCAGTGTCTTCCGGACGGTTGGGGGGGGGGTTATTGTGTGTGAGAGTGCGGTCTGTAGCATACTACAGACTGCACAGCAGTCTTGCCTACAGTTAGTTGCACATGGGTGAACTCCACTGCCTTGTGCATTGTCAGTTACCTGGACGTCTGGGTGTCTGTGCTGCCTATGGTTACTCACCTCCTTTTATGTAGTGTTCCAGGTTTTGGGGCCATGACACATGGTACATGGTATAACCTGGTAGTGCTGGTGTGCTGTCAGGAGCCTTGCAGCAGGTTTCTGTCACTGCACAGACATCGATGTTCTCTATTCTGGGGATGGCCTAGGGAGCATGCATATTGGGGTGTACACATCTGGCATCGGTCATCATTTCCCTTATGTTTCTTCCCACTTATGTTTTCTCGGGTGGCGGGTCAGTCTGTTCAGCCTTGCCTACAAAGGGCTGTGTGGAGGTGGCCAAGGCCTTATCCACTATTCAGACGCCCAGGGGTAACGGGTGCAGGCCATCCCAAGGGCAGCTGCATGGATTGTCAAGCATGACATCCCAACCTGACAGACATTGGATCCCCTTGGACTGACACCAGTAAATGTGCTACTTGCTATGACTGATCATTCCATGTTTCTACTGTGGCATTATTCTTGGTAAGGGTAGGTTGCTGCAAACGGTGAGTGTCATACCAGCCTGGACTACATAATCGGATAGCTCATCTGTGTCTCTTTACATGTAGGCTAGGGCAGTACACCTCGGGTCATTCACACCAGCATGGACTATGACTGCATCATATTTCTGTTTGCTTTGGAGTGACCTTCATATTTCTGTTATGTGGCATATTGTGGCGGCCTACAGGCAGCTTACTGTACCCTTTCCTTTGTTCAGTCTGCTGTGCGGGACAGCAGTGTGTCTGACTATGGAGTCACCTATTACAACTGTATCAGGCATGTTGTTTCTCCTTCTGGCCTGTGACTGTTTGGCACACCAGCTTTGTGTGCTATGTGTTGCATGTGCTATGTTTGGAGGCTGTTTCATTGGGTGTCTGCTTTATTGGCCTCTGTTGGTGTGCTGTGTGTGTGATTTCTGCCTCCGGGAATGTATTTCTGTGTTTATGTGTTTGGTTTGCAGTTGTGGTAGGTCTATGTGGGTATGTGTTTGTGGTGTGTGTGGTTACCTTCTCCTACTGACTTGTTGTGGGTGTACTGAGTTGGGGGAGCTCTGCCTCCGGTTTGGATGGATGGTTGCATCTCTCACATATATTTGTATTTCTTGGGTGGAGTTGGTGGTTGTCTGTGTACTTGGGGCAGGTGTAACATTGGCTCAGGGTTCACAGATTCCACTTGTTGTGCCTGGCCTTACTGGATTGCATGTGTGGACAGATTATATTGCCATACTACTGATCAGTAATTACGTCATTGTTCATGCTTGCTCTATCATGTAGTAGCTTCCTCTTTCTCTTGCATGTTTTGGTTATGGCTGGTGTCCACCATGCCAGATTTAGGCACTGTGTCTTGTTTTAATTTGGGACTGCATAATCCAAGCATTCCTGGCAGTGTTCATGGAGTGGCTGTCTTGCAGGTTCTGAGGCGTGGCCCATATTTTGCACCTGCACGGGAACTTTCATGGCTTCCACATCATTTTGGAGGTGTGCACATAATGCTTAGCACATGTTTTCCACTGTGTTTCCCGGACAGGGACTGTGGTCAGGATTTGTATATCCAGTGTGATTACTATATGGTCTGGTGTTACCAGTGTGCAATACACTTCTCATCTTGACATCCCGTACCCATGTTGCTGATTATCACATCCAGTATGCTTGCCCCTCTTGTGGGTGTGCTACGTTGTTCCTGGGCCTTTTGGTTTGTGGATTTAATGACCTTTTGTCCTACACTGTTGCAGCTGGTATAATGCTCCCAGTCTATGTGTCTGGGTATTTGCAGTCACCAAATATAATGTGGTTTGGAGGACTTGATATATTCATGTATTCCAGCATGGGCGCAATGCAGTTCCTGGTGTTGGGCCAGTACTCTGTGGCAGGCTATACACTGGTGGGCGGTTTTAGCCACTGTTACTTGTGCATGGCTAGTCCATGCTGCTTTTCTGGTGGTACCAACATGGGGTGTGGTTATCCTTGTCATTCTTGATGGTCGCCCTCCTTTTGTAGCTTGTTCCAAGTGTTGAGGATGTACAGCACAGTCTGAGGTGTAACCTGGTGGTGTTAGGGTGCTGTTGTGAGCCTTGCCTCAGTATTCTGTTACAGCACAGTTATCAACATTCTCCATACTGGGTGGGCTTAGTCTGCATGCATCTTGCTGTTTGACCTTATCCCTTATCTGATTCTTATCCCTTCTGGTACCTATGGAGATAGGTTTGTGTTTTGCGCCTTCCTATTCAGGGCACACTGTGCATGACAACAGCCTTTGCCAGTATCCATACGGCCTGCACTGATAGGTGCATGCCAGTCCTGGCAGGTGGTGCATCATGTCATGCTCAGCATGTCATCCCAGACTGGCACACAGTTCGTCCCCTTTGCCTACCTGCATTACTCGGTAATTGTTGCACTTCATCATCTCGTTGTCCTGTTGTGGCATGCTGCTTGTTGAGGGTAGGATGTTAGACGGGGTCCTCAGGTGTGCATATGGTACTTGGTGTTACATTACTTGACACACAGCATTCATGCCTCAGGTGGTGCTGCAGGGCTGCCTCTGTCGGATGCACATATTACACTTCCCTGTACATGTTTGTGAACAGGTTGTGTCACATTAGGCATCCCTGTTACTATATGGTGAGTCGGAGGGGTATCATTCCCAAGGTTCCTACTGAGCCAATGTATGTGCTATCGTTGCCTCTTTGCCAAAGCCAGGGCATACTGGGCACGCCTCCTTCTGCCTACTGGGGCAGGCTCAGGTTGTTCCTCCTCCGAGTCACGCTGTGCCTGTGGTGGCCTTGGCGATGGTGGGGGCTGTTTGGCCCAGCCCTATGGTGATCCTGCTGCAGCTGTTTTCGCATGATCATATTATGTAGCATAGCACATACCATGACAATTTGGGTACATGTAGTTGGTGTGTACTGCAAGGCTCCACCAGATGTGTCCAGACACCGGAACCGTGACTTGAGCAGCCCGAACACACGCTCTATTACATTACGTGTTTGTGCGTGTGCCTCATTATGGCGTTCCTGTTCAGGTGTGTGTGCATTTCTGATGGGTGTCATCAGCCACGGCTCCAGTGCATATCCTGCATCCCCACTAGGTGTCCGTGTGGGATGTCCCCATTGGCAAATGTCTGGTACAGCTGCGTCAGATGCCAGATGTGGGAATCATGGTAGCTCCCAGGACAGCCGGCACACACATTCATTATTATGCCCTGGGCATCACACACGACCTGGCAGTTGATGGAGAAGAAGCCCTTGCGGTTTATTTAGGTCCTACTGCGCTTACCTGCTGGTGCTTTGATGCGTATGTGCGTCCAGTCTATGGCACCCAGTAGCTCAGGGTATTCCGCTATTTGCTGGAAGAGGCGATGTTGCTGGCCAATACCTCACGGGCATTGGGGAAGTATACATGATCACCGACATGTGCTGACATGGCATCCAGGAACTGGTGCAGTACCCTGGAAGCTGATGCCTGTGATATCCCCATCATATCGCCAGTTGGTCTCTGGAAGGTACCTGTTGCTAGTATTCTTAGGCCAACACATACCTTGGTTTCCACTGGGATGGGTTCCCCTCTGTTGGTTCTGTGTGTGAGGCGTGGCCTGCACAGCTCCACTATTTGCTGCAGGAGGTCTCTGTCCACTCTATAGCGCTCTACTATCTCCAGCTCATGTAACCCGTGGTAGGTGACCCTGGGCCTGTACACTCTTCTCCGTCTCCTCACTGCGGGTTGCCTGGCACCATCTGCATTGTCACCACCCTCAGCAAGTCGCCTATGTCTCATTATGACAGCTATGGCAGCCCCTAACATTTCTGCTCTGAGTTCAGCTTTTCAGTTTTCACTTCTGATAACTTAACTCCTGTCTTGCAGTGTCTCTTGAGAGAAACATTCTGCACTGCTGTTTGCAGAGTTTTAAGTGCTGGGCTGGCCTAGTATTCTGCCTGTGTAATTGCCTGCATCTAATTGTTTTCACCTGCTAGCTCCAGCAGTATTCCCTGCTAACTTCCTAGTACATCTGTTGTTTCCTTTTTCCTTTCTGTTTCCTCAGGGTGGGGCCGTGTGCAAACCAGCAGAAACACGCTCACAGTGGCTTACACGCACACACACTTACACAGTTCAAGATCTGCTTATTCAGTTTTAAACGCGTGCACGCCAGCAAACGGTGTTAAACAGCTCCCAACACGCTCCCACATGCTTAGTCTGCCTTACACGCGACACTGCCTTACACGCACACTGCCTTACACGCGCACCGTCTTACTCGCGCTTCACGGCGCATCGCATACCGTCCAACAAGAAACTTTGGTGTAGGCAACAGTATACACCTTCCATTTCTTGGCTTTCTCATGTTTACTTGGGGCACACCTCCTCCCTTGATGTCTCTCTGACATCTGTCATGTAACTCTACCTTCCAATGACTTCTATCCCTTTCTACCATTCCCCCCTGTGATGTCACCTATCTCCTACTCTGTTCCTCCCCCTTCTGTAACTCTTACACTACTCAGACTGTGCTCATTTACTATGTGACAGTGGTATTCAGTATCCTTACCCTAATTTGCATCAGATTGCCTACTAATGCTTAGTTACATCTCTTACACTTGGCTTCCCCCCTTGGCAACCACTACACGGTGGCCATGTTGGTTTTCCTATGCTGGTCCCTCCATTGACATTCCATATAATGCATAAAACCTACATTTGTAGGTTTAAAACCTTCGTTTTCATGTTTTATGCAGCGCAGCCCGTTTGCGTGGGGCTGCGCTGGGTTTACATCGGCAATTGCCGAAAAAAAAAAAAGATTATTTTTCATTTTTTTGCATGGGGTTGCATTGCCAATGGCCACATATTTGGCCATTGGCATGCTGCCTATAAGATATGCACCCTTTATTTGGAGCTGACATGGCTCCATTGCCGTGTTGCAGAAACGTACTCAGTTGTCAACTGAGTACATTTCTGCAGCTAACACGGCTCTTACACGGGCTGTTCTGGGCTTCCTGGATCGCTAATCAGCCTCATTTGCATGCTATTCGGCTGCAAGTGGGCTGATTAGCTTAGCCACGCCCACTCCGTGTAAGAGCCGTGTTAGACTAACTCTTACACGGACTTTGGGCTGTTCCTGGATCGCGAAGGCTACATGGAGTCTTACACTACTCTTAGACTCCGTGTAAGCCTTCGTGAATCCGGCCCCTGGTCTAATCAAAAGTGAGTGACAAATTTGCATATTGTTAGTGCTGTCTACTTTTTAGTCAAATTATAACCATTCTTCCTTTCTGAAGTTAATTTATGAACTGATAATTTACTACCTCTGAAAATGCATTTATTCTAATATTAGGAAAGGAAGGAACAAAGCTACCTTTATTTAAAGTGTCACATAAGGATGTTAAATCTAGAACAATAGTTTCATTTTTATCCCTATCAGGAACACAGGAATAAAAATCTTCATCATCTCTATAAGCAAGACCATGTCTGTCTTAAAAAAAAAAACATACAATGTAAATTACAAACAAATTTGAATACTTCCAATGTCATACAATGTTGTCTAAGAAGATTAATAGGAACAAATTTCAGATGATGTTTTGCAAATGACAGATGATAAATTCTGATAAATTAAGTCCATAAATGTCCACAGTGGTAGTATCAAATGAAACAGTATCAGAATATGCAAAGTTATCAAATATATCCATGGGAAGTGTGTCCACATTATACTCCATATCAGAAATGTTACTTTCTGCCTTAACTGAGGCTTTAAATGTGTTGTGCTATATGAAGGATTAAAGAATTGCAAGGACTTTGTGTCAGTCATGAATGCAAATACTCATACTGCCCTGCAGTTGCCAGTGGATATGAATGCAAGTCAGGCATTGTACTCAGAAATAGAGAACATCTTATCATTACATTGGTGCTAAGTCTCTGTAATTACCCAAATATGAGTGCCCTTGAGGTTAAGTAAGGCTTCAGGCTCAGACATTTTTTATTGTATAGGCTTTTGGCATTCAGCTGTGTTACTTTGCTATTATCTAGGTTGGCATCTGTTATATCAGGATGTCCATCAGATGAACACTACTGAAAATAGACATTGTTTGTGGTAACAAGAACTTTTAATAGCATGTGAAAACTGAAGGGTGCGAAGTACATGCCAAGAATGGCAAAATGGATAGGGGTATGTTAACCATTTCATCTCATAAAAACCTACAGTGAATTCCACCTAGAATGATACCAGTTTATTGGCCAGTTATTACAGAAATGATTTTATTCTTCAATCTAGGCAAAAGTCTTTGTGAAGGTAGAATATTACTCAATTCCTGGATGCTGCCCTCTGTGAAGACGTCAGCTGAGAGCCTGACAATGTCTTTATGCATCTCTCCCAGGGTAGAACGCCTAAGGTGACTCACCCACTTGCCACATGGACAACTACAAGGTCCTAATCATATCTCAACTGGTTGAGGGACATAAGGACCTAAAATACATCCCTAATACTAGTGTCAGAGAAGCATCTTTGACCTTATCCTTTCCCAGTCAGGTGACTTCTGTGCCCGTGTATCTTACAGCAGAATCATCTACCACTAATGCATTTCTGGGATGTGCTTCAGGCATTTGAGACCTTAAAAGTACAGTATAATAGTGCAGGAGGTTCCCAGTAGCAGTAGGCATGATTTTGGCTACATGGCTAAAGCAAGCCAGAAAGATGTCTAAACGCTCTAGAAAGCTTAGACAAATATTTCTCAAGCATCACAGTAAATGTGTTTTTCATTATGGGTAATATATAATTATTGAGTATGGGATAGGTAGGTCCAATCTATAACCATTATTTTGAGTACAAAAAATTGTCAGGTTGGAAGAGGTGGGTTGTCAGTCAATACAAGACAGTTGCTATGCTGCCTCAGAAAATCATGTGCTTAAAAGCTCGCTAAGGGTGGATTTAATGCAGGCTGGGGCTCCATTGTGACAAGTAGTGTTTGAGTTCAACTAATGGCACAAATACCAGTTCATAGACTGTGCACACTGTATATTTCCAAAATCATTGCAAAACAATGAAATTTGGAGAAGCTCGGTGTGAATAATCACTTTAGTCATGATAGTGAAGGGGACCAATTTTATTATGTCTGTGCATAGCAAGTCACACCTGTAGATATCTGAGGATAGTCAGTAATCTTGATCAATGTAACTTACATGGTGGGTAAATGAATTTAGCAAGTGTAAGAGGAGAGCTTTAACAAAATTCATTGTTTGTATTTACTGATTACAGTCAATGAGAGATGAGTGGGACAGGAAATCTGTGGTCAATTTAACATTAAGGGCAGATAGCTCTATAGCCACTAGGGTTGTGAAAGCATCAGAAACAAAATGAAAAGATAGGATTTTTTTTCCTACAAAGTGTTTACTGTTTGGCAGAAGCAGTTCAAGGGAGCTTTATGAGGAAAACTTTGCAATGTTTATGAATAAAAATATTAGTCTGTATCACCTAAACCAAAGTGTACAAAGGTCCTTCAGACAAGCCATTCTGTAAAAACTGCAAATAAAACCCAACCAAGCTAAAGTTTTCATTGTGTGATACCTTAAACCTCCTGTAATAGAGGTCTATGGGATATACATAAATGGTTCTTTAAGGAAATCAAGTGTTTCAGCTGCATGGCTTCTGAATGACCTAACTTTGTATTACTTTTTAAGTCTTTATGGTTGCATTCGGGGCAATAAAACTAAACCTCACTAGCTGTGGACATGCATGTTTCAACCTTTTTATATTGATCTTGAAAACACAGCATAAGTGGATAGTTTGGCTATACTTCAGATTCAGAAACACAGGGTCTTTAAACCCAGCTGATGCCCAACCTCACACAATTCAAATTTAATTAATCTCTTCTGGGTCCTATGAATCATCTAGAGATACTAGCTTTAGTTTGTCTCCTAACCCCCCTAAACAAGTATTTTAATATTTAATGGAAGGGGATTTAAAATAACAAACTGCAATGGAATATACATAAAAATAAATAAGGTGACAAAATGAGAAATGCAAATTAAGAAATAGGCTTTTCCCACATAACAGTCAGATACATGGTAGGTGCAGTTCAAGTAGATTTTTTCAAGAAAACCTTGGAATGTTTCTACATAAATATATTAATATCTAGCTCCTTCCACAGTTCTCATGTAATTATTTTTAGCTGTCAGTGAATAAATACTAATTCATTCCGATTTTTCATGAAAGATTACCCAACATCAACTGCTTTTGCTGCTACTCCAGATTTATATTAACAGGGTAAACCTACTCTTTTCAGTTAAGGGTATCAAGAATTTACTGTGTGATTAAATGACTGTTTCAGAGTTGCAGCGTAATCAAACTAAGGTAGGTAAACCTTCACCCAAGAGCACAAGTTAAAGCTTATCAGCATTCCATAGAGTTACCTGCCTGCAATACACTGTCAGATTCATTTGAATTTGATAAAATGTAAGTTTGGATTTATTCTGAAATTAAGACTTTCCTGTCATCTTTCCCCTATCCCTGAATTTAGAGATCCTCTCTTGTATGTTTTCCTACCCAAAATTGTAGTCTGTAGATACACTCTTAACTTGCTACCTAGTCCAAGTAGAAAATGCACAAACCAAGAAGAGCTGTTGCCCTTTGACATCCATCTTAGTTTCTTACATGTCCATGAGACAATGGCTCTAATCAGACCTCTTAACAGTGTGGCAGTGCAGTAGACTTTTGGGGGAATAAACTCCAATTCCACACTAATACATACATATACCATTTAACTAAAGCAGCTTAGTTTCATGACCTTCCCATATTATAGCACAATCCATTCATAATATTCCAAACATTTACCAATAATATTTCAGGTTACAATGAACCCATGAAACATCTTTCAGAATCGTTCATATTTGCTGTGATTCGACATGCCAGCCCACAATAATATAGAATAAATGAAACATAGACAAACAAAAACTATAAATATAAGTAATCAAAAGCACCTGTTTTTAATCACAGACAAACCTATAGCCAGAATATTGTCTTCTGACAAAGAGTAAAACATAAAGTAAAAATAGCCCCTCCAATTCATTCCCACCCATTCATTCTGCCTTCAAAGGAACATGACTTAATATAACACTGAACTTCAAAACATGTAGTAACATCATCAGATTAGCTATCTTTTTTCCTACCCAATGTTTAAAATCCATGTTAAGTTAAACACCACCTATGAATCAGTCATATACATTGTTTAATTATAGCCTCATAAACTTTCACACACACACACACACACACACACACACACACACACACACACACACACACACACACACACATATATATATACGAATCAGTACAAATATTTCAACATTATGAGCCACAAAAATACACATAGTATTTAATATTATTACTCCAATATTATCACTGAGTTTGCAGCATAAATGTACCATAAACAATAAATTTGTGACCAAGCATACACATGAAACAAAATCAACAGAATCTTAAATCAGTAAGCAGGACCTTAGTGGAGATAATAACAGATAGTCTGATTACAGTTCTGCAGCTGACTGAACAAAGTCTCTAGAGGCACAGATTACATAAAGAAGAGAGATGGATGTCAATATAAACCAAACAAGAACTTCTAGGATGACAGACAAATAAATACAAGGGGAATCTAAAAAAAACAGAGGAGCTAATAACAAATTGTTTGGAAAACATGAAACTGTTGAAAGTAGAAAATCTAAGGAATAAGTTCATAGATATGTACTAAGCAATCAGTCTGCAGACCAATACAAGCCTAGCCAAAACATCATTCAAATGATCTCTCCAGCCTCAAAGAGGGCAAGAAAAGATAAACCAATGGAGAATGTGAGGCTAACCATATCATTATTTAAGTTTATCCAGAAGGTGGCAAGAGTATACTCTTTTTGAGATTAAGAGGAAGTTTGTTCCAGAGGTGTGGGATACATTAGCATATCAATCTATTAAGACAACATGTCTTATTTATATATTGATGTAGGTTTATTTCCATTAACAGGGTATTTTAGGTGCTATTTGGCCTGGGAAGGAATAGGATGTCAAAGAGAGTTGGATCTTTCATGGCTTGAAAGGTTAGGAACAGATTTCCAAGATGTTCTAGAAGAGCCTGTTTAAATGCAGAGAGTTGTCAATCTGTCCTGATAATTAAGGTTTTTGAGGTCACTAACATTTTCATTATTAATTTATGTGGTTTCTTAAGTTGATGATATGTTCAGACAAATACATGCCAAAATGTGCATTGTAGTCAACAATCAGTCTGGTGAGATGCAAGTAAATGGGAATTAATACTCCTTTAGATTTAGAGGAGTTGTTTTTGAAAATTAGATCAGCCAGATAAAGGGCTTTCTGAATTATTGATGAGACATGGTGGTCATCCAATAAGTTGTTATCAGCCAGAATGTCAAGATTCCATACAATAGCATCTTATAGAATGTGTGTGTCACCTATACAGTAAGTGAAAATGTTCTGCTTACTAAAAGGAACTATGTTACATTATTTCACATTTAATTTGAGGCCATTGTCCATGCACCGTCTACATGGTCTAACCTATGTTATAGCAAATGTGAATCAGTGTAATATCGAATAACAATGCCCACTTTATAGTAGTCCACAAACTTAGATAATCATTAGTCAAGAGAGTTGGCCTGAAGGTTTGAAGAATATATGCCAAATAGGAGACCACCCACCACTTTGACATGTGGTATACTTGTTTGCTTTCAGAAGAGGCATCTACAACCCTAACCACATGGACTCTGTCAGACAACCATTTTGCTATCCACCCTACAACATAAGAATTGATATTCAAAGTTGGAAGTCTGTCAATAACGCCTGCATGAAGGACAGTGTGAAAGATCTTGGCCAAATCCATATATGCAGTATGTACCTAATAACTATTATTTGCTGTTTCTGTTACTTTTTTTCAAAAACATTAATGACGTTAGAAAGGCAGGACCTACCTCTGAAAAATCTGAGTTGTCAAGGGTCCATGGTTAAGAAATTTTCAATGTTCAGATTAATGATGTTTGAAATAATATGATCTATGGCTTTACATATAAAGCTAGTGAGACTAATAAGTCTATAGTTACTTGGGTCCATAGGTTGGACCCCCTTGTGTAATGGCATTACAATGGCTGCTTTCCGGGCTTCATGAATGTAACCAATAAAGTTACTTAGTGTACACAGGTTAAGAAGAGCTAGATAAGTGAGGAAATCGGGCAGTAAGAGACAGTATGAATTTCAGATGATGAGATATTTCCTGAACATGATTAAATACACAGGAAACAACTAGAAGACCTACATGAGAAAGGGAATAGAATACAATAGGCAAAAAGAAATAAAGCCCAAGAGGACAGTTATGACATATTCTTTGCAAACTGTGTTCTTACTATGGGCGGCACAGTGGTGCAGCGGTTAATGTTGTCGCCTCACAGCAAGAGGTTCTCCGGTTCGATTCTCGGCTGGGGTGCCTTCTGTGTGGAGTTTGCATGTTCTCCCTGTGTTCGCGTGGGTTTCCTCTGGGTACTCCGGTTTCCTCCCACATTCCAAAGACATGCATCTGGAGCATTTCTCCCCGGGCCTCCACTGAAAACAGGCTCTGTGGAACCTAGTTGGACATTCCCGGTCAACAAATGTTAAATAAATAAAATAAATAATTACTCCATAAAAGAGGAGATAATGAAAACAGCCATAATCCACATAACAGAGAAGCCAAATAAGAGAGAGAGAGAGAGAGAGAGAGAGAGAGAGAGGGAGATATAAATTAGTCCAGAATACTTAGCTAGACTGTATGCAAAAAATAAAATGTACTGTGATGACAGACATCATAAGAAAGGGAGCAACCTCAACAATGCAATTCCTAAGACAACAGGTGGGGAACACAACAGGGTATACAAAGGCTCCTAAGCTCTAAAAGAGTCACAAAATCCAGACAAGAAATTTAGTACATGGAAGTTAGTAATGGCTTCTCAGAAGAGGAAGACATCAGTGGCACCAGATGATGTTCAGATTATCCTAAGCCACAATTAAGATAAAACTGAGAAGACAAGGAAAATAGGTGACACACAGGACCAAGATGGTTTAAGTGGAGTAGAGATAGAAGATGCTAAGGGTGCAGGCTGAATTATAGATGGCTCCAAAATTATCACAGATGGGAGACAGGTCAGAACAATGGAGCAACAATACTAACAGAAGAAGGGAGGACAAGAAGACAGATGAGCAGACAGAAACAAGAGCATAAGAACTGCAACAGCAAGCATAAGCAAAGGTAGGAAGTAAAGTTCCTGAGATACAAGCAAAAGGAACATCTGTGCCAGTAGCATGGAAAAAAAACAAAACTACAAAGATACAGAATAGATGAAAGCCCAGATAAAGATAAACAAAGGAATCAGATCACTGACTGGAAGCCAAAGGAGACAACAGATGGTCTAGTTAGGCCAAGCCCTAGAGGTCAGTGAGAGAAACTGAAAGGAGACCAATCTCTGATAAGCAATAGACTTGATGGAGAATGACAGAGCATACTGTTAAAACTAAAAAGGAAAATAAGTTGCAAAGGATCTAGAACTTTATGTTTTACAAGTGATGCAGAGACTATTATTTCCATTCATGATCTTTTGTTATGCATTCTTCCTTTATGCAATTTCCTTTGAAACCGAAAAAAATTGTACTGCAAATTTCCATATCAGTACATTTTTTTTTTATTTATTTAACATTTGTTGACCGGGAAAGTCCGACTAGGTTCCACAGATTCTGTTTTCAGCAGAGGCCTGGGGAGAAATGCTTCAGAAACATGTTTTTAGAATGTAGGAGGAAACCCACGCAAATGCAGGGAGAACATGCAAACTCCACACAGAAGGCACCCCAGCCAAGAATCGAACCGGAGAACCTCTTGCTGTGAGGTGATAGCATTTACTGCTGCACCACTGTGCTGCTCTATTTTAAACTATATTAAAATGCTCAATTGAGAATGGAATGGAAAGGACAAAGGGAGGAGGGACATAAGTGAGAGTGGCACTATCTGAAAACAATAGAAGTGTCATGCACCAAACAGGTAAACCAGGGCAAGCATAAAAAGGCAGGGTGAAACAGTGTGATCACTAGCCTTCTGATAGATGGGTAGCTGAAGGGTATAAAGAACAGAGAAAACAAAGGATTTGCTTCTTGCACAGATACAGGTGAAAATTAAGAAGTGTGGAAGAGGATGATGAGAAAGCAACCACAAGTAATAAGATACATAAAGTATGGAAATTATTCCAGAGAAGGGACAGAGTCATGACAACCCTCATACTGAGAGCATGAGTAAAGAAAGAGACATAGTTTAACATATGACATAGAGGGAACTGCTGATCAGTACAATCTAATGGCTAGCAGAGAGAGGGAAACTTTCCAGCAGCTAAGTGCTACCTCAAAGAAAAGATGGGTGAAACAGCAAAGAAACATTAAACACACATACACAAATCAAAAAAGGAAAAAGAAAAGAGGAAAGGACCAGACAAAGATAAGAAAAGGAACACAGAAAAGAAAGAGAAGCACATAGCTGATTACTAACATGGCAGAAAGGCAGATAAATAATGTAGTTAAGTAATGTTTGTCCAAGAATGAAGTCTGAAAGGAGAGAGAGTTCTTAAAAGGAAGTGGACATATAACAGTGAGAAAATGGAAGTAAGAGGACAAAAGGCACAGATCAGAGGAGACAGTAGACAGGAAAGATTCACAAAGTACTAGCACAGTCCTGGCATGTAAACAAGAAAAGCAACACAAATCTTATGTGACTAAGACTGATAAGACAAGAACAGAATAAACAAAAAAAAACTTGGCAACCCCCCCCACACACACACACACACACACACACACACACATACACACACACACACACACACACAGATGGGAGACAGGTCAGAACAATGGAGTAACAATACTAACAGAAGAAGGGAGGACAAGAAGACAGATGAGCAGACAGAAACAAGAGCATAAGAACTGCAACAGCAAGCATAAGCAAAGGTAGGAAGTAAAGTTCCTGAGATACAAGCAAAAGGAAAGTACAGTTGTGTACCTACCATAAATGTAGATGTTTGAGTGCATTCACTGCTGCAGTCATTACACTTGGGTTATCCTGCTGGCAGGTGACCCGCAGTCGGCCCAAGTTCCAAAGTCTTGGTCCGGCGTCAGTTGATGTCACCTCTTCCCTGATGTCAAAGCACCAGGGGTATAAAAGTTGCAACCGATGCCATTTTCTTCAGTTTTTCTTGCCCCAGATGTCAGGTGCCCACAGATAGGAAGGCTGGAAAGATAAAATTATGCCAAAAAACATGCATATATTACTATAAACATTTCCTTCATCTACAAGCAAATACACCACATAGGTAGTATAGAGATGAGAAGTACAGAAAAGTCCCAGCGATGGAAAAAGGGGGATGGTGGCTGGGTAACCTGGACTGCAACAATGAATACACTTGAACATCTACATTTATGGTAGGTACACAACTGTACTATGTTCATCGTGTTTCACTGTTGCAGTCATTACACTTGGGTAGAATCCCAAAGCTGAGGTTGGGTGGCTGGGTCTAAATTGGGTTTGGAGAGGCTAACAAGCCCTGCAGAACTGCAATGGCAAAGCCTGCTCTGGATTTAGAGTAGAGAGGTAAGTGGTAGTGTTTGGTGAAAGTGTGCACTGAGCTCCAGGTTGTAGCTTCTAAAATGTCTTTGATTGGTACTCCTCTGAGGAAAGCTGCTGAAGTGGCTGCTGCTCTGGTAGAATGAGGCCTAATGCCCTTAGGCACTGATTTGCCATGTTGTGCATAACAGAAGCGGATGCAGTGTCCTATCCATTTTGAGATTGTCTGCTTTGTAATAGGCTTTCCTTGTGATCCTGCAGCATATGCTACAAACAGTTGCTCAGTTTTTCTGAAAGCTTTTGTTTTGTCCAAGTAGAATCGTAGCTGTCTGTGTATATCCAAAGCATGCAGAAGTCTCTCCCCTTTATTCTGGGGATCTGGGTAAAACATAGGTAAATGAATGGTTTGGTTTAAGGCCACATTGGAGACCACTTTTGGCATTAATGTTGAGTTTGTCCTAAGAGAAACCCTGTCCTGATGAAAAATTAGGAAAGGTTTCACAGCCATTAATGCCTGTAATGCTGAGACTCTTCTTGCTAAAGTTATTGCTATGAGCAGAGCAGTTTTCCATGACAAGAATTTTAGGTCAGCTGTGCTGGCTGGTTCAAAAGGAGGCAGTGTGAGTTTTTCTAAAACAAAATTTAGGTCCCAAGTAGGTACTGGTGCTCTCCTTGGGGGTCTTATATTTTTGCCCCTCTGAGGTACTGTCGTAGTAGAGGATGTGAAAAAATAGGAGGTTCCGTATTGTAATGAGCTGAAATGGCAGAGGCATGGATTTTAATAGATGAGAAAGATAAGCCTTTGTCCAGCATCTCAGTTAGGTATTGTAAAATCTGAGGTATATTAGGGACAAGTGGTTCAAGCCCTTGTGCCTGGTTCCAAGCACAGAATCTCTTCCATTTTTCTGCATAAGATTTCCTAGTGCTGGGCCTCCTGGCTTCTAAAATGACATCCATAACAGCTTTATACAGCCGTATACAGTCATTCAGCTGAAATATAAGGATTACAAGACATGGTAAACTGAAACAGTGGCAAATCTGTAATGAAAGAGGACAAGAAAGAGAGGGTAGAAGCAGGCATCTTAGAGTTTAGTGCAATGAGCAGTGAAGAAGATAGAAAGAATGGGGAAGCATTGTAAATATAGATAGACAGAAAACTAGAAGTGGCATAAATGGGAATGAAATCAAAGATGAGACCAAACACTCCAGAGAAACAGCAGAGGAAAAGAAAAACTAACAATACATTTAACAGATTGAGATAGTAAGAGAGATGGATGCACAATAATAAGGGACAATACTAAAGTAGCACTCAATGGACTAAGCAGCAAACAGACCACTCCATGAAAAGCCACATCTAAGGAGACAACCAGACAGATGGAATCTAAGCAAGGATAAGGTATATTGCACATATTTGTCTTACAGATAATAACCTGCTGGTGATATGGCCCCTAAGAGATTCACTGATGAATCAGGACGAGGGACAGAATAGTTAAAAAAGTGGGACGTTGGCATAATGGTTAAGGTTTACCTTGCCGGCACAAGGTGCAGGGTTTGATTCTCACAGAGGGTAACTGGCTAGGCTTAGAATGGCCCATAAGAGCAGTTAGTATACTACTAATCTATGAACCTAAAAGTGAGTGGAAAGAGAGAGAAGAATGGTGTCAGTTAGACTGGAATGCATATACGAAATTAAGGAACTAAGGAAATCACTATAAACCTCGCTACAAACTCAAAATCCAGACTACAGTAAACACTACTCTCCAAATCCCATTTACTAAACTACATAGCTCTGAGTCTCGTTTCTTTGTGCTTGCTTCAAAACTGTGGCAACCCCTTCCTCGTTATCTCACAAAACATACTAACTACATAGGTCGCAACTTGAACAGTATCTGTTTCACCCCTACTAATTTAAATGCCCATTTGCAGGCTATATCACTTAATGAGCATTGCTGTGCATTAGGTTAATTTCCTTGCTCATCACCCCACTTGCACCGCTTCCTTATTGGTTACAATGCATTTCTATTTCTCATAAATATGCACATAGCTTCTATTCCTTCTTGCTCACTGTCATTTTACAAATTTTATCTTTTTCAATTTCTCCAAATCCTTGGGTTATGCATCTTTACCATTACTTATCTCTGATTTTGCCCCATAAACACCTTGTGATACCCTCCACACACACACACAAACACACACACACACACACACACACACACACACACACACACACACACACACACACACACACACACACACACACACACACACACACACACACACACACACATACATAATTTCCAAGGCTAACCTTGCTTCTTACTCTATTCTTGCTACTCATCTGATTCTCAACATGGTGTAAAGTTTATACACTGTGTGTTTCTTTTCTGTGACTACCTTGTATAGTTGAGCCTGCAGTTGGTAATGCTGTGATCAGTGCTTTAACCTGGTAACTAAAATGTAACAAAAAGAAAGAAAGAAAGAAAGAAAGAAAGAAAGAAAGAAAGAAAGAAAGAAAGAAAGAAAGAAAAAGAAAGAAAGAAATAGAAAAAAGGAAATGAAAACATAGACGTGGAGAGACAGACACAAAGAAGAGAGACAATAGGCATTCTCAAGTAAAGAATATGATTAAGAGAATAGGCTTCAGTGGTTCTTGATGTTGGAAAATTGTTAATAGGAAATAAAGTGCAGATAGTAGAACAGCAGAAAGTGCAACTTCTGATCACAATCCAATAGTGATGAGTTATCTAAAGAAGATGGAGTACAGAGAGTGGACCCTGAAAATACGATATAACAAAAGGCAAACTAGAAGCAAAATGAAAAAAGCAACATAGCGGAAAGACTAAGGACAATAATTTCAGGAAAAAAAACATTGCTGGTCGAGACCAAAGCTGCAGTTATGGAGTTGGTTAATTCAGGAGGTAGAGAGATACAGGAGAAATAATGTGGAAATAATACAAGAATGGAAATGCAAACTTAAAAGAATACAAAAAGACCAGAGAGGAAGGATTTTGAAAATTGAAATAGGAGTTAAGTAGATAAAGGGGAATTTAAAAGGAGCTAAGGTAACAAAAGCAGAAAATGAAATAAACAGGAGGGAATTGTAGTGAGCTCAGTGAGAAAAAGGAGGAAAACTCTTTAGTATGAACGCCAAAAGAGAGAAGAGAGGAAATAAGAATAAGAACATTTAAAAAGAAGTATACTGCAGAAATGCAAAGAAAAACAAAATTAATGTCAAGAAGTTCTATTAGAGCTATGCAACAAAGGAAAAAATGGAACTGCAGTAGAATGGGGCAGTGTAAGAAATAAAAGAAAATATAAGCTGGACATGCCAATAAGTAAGAGAAATTTAGTAAAGAAGTGAAATATACAGTAGCAGAAAAGGATGGCTACTCATGGAAGTTTATAAAGTAATAAAGTGGAAGAAGAAGATCTAGTGTGAGTTTCCAAATTATAGAGGAATGAATTACAGGACATGTGACAATGTGGGAGGCAAGGATTATTAATAAACTCTGATGGAAAGATCCTTGCAGTGTCAGCAAATATAAGGTGTTAAATGTTTATTGAAGTATAGTCATGTAGAGACACTAAACAAGCAGGAATAATTTTATCCAGTATTACAAAAGTTATACTCCCTAAGTTGGGGATTCATGCAGAAGATACTAGAAGACTGGGGTGGGGGTGGCATTCCACAAACGAATTTAAGCACTACATAGTCTTACAATGTCACATTGTATCTAGTATGAAACTCAAAACCTAAGAAGAGTTCATCTTGTAATTTGTATCCAATGACCAGGGTCTTAAACCTTATTACTGCCAGATTCAATAACACCTACGCTAAGTGTACAAGTGTACACGATCTGTATTCAAAAACATCCCTACCATGTTTTTTGTGCTTTGTAGTCACTCAGATTATACTAAGTGAACATGTAGTCTACACTTTGCGGTAACCTTTATGAATCCCCCTCAGTATTTAAAGCTACAAGAAAATCTGTAGGAAAACTAAAATTAGGAGGAAGAAGGTGTGAGTTATGCTTTTGTTATCGGTTCACACAGAACAGTATACACTTACTGTACAGTTAGTGTAGGCATTATTGAATCCCAAGGATGATTTATTAGTTGAATTATTCTGGGATATGATTGTTGAATTCTTTTATGTTTTTAACTTCCCCAACACTGTAAATACACAGAAAACTACATTCTATGTGTAATCTAATTCATGACATGTACAGTGTAATTTGTACCTCTGCCTCCCTGGAAGTTATTGCATAAAGCATATCTTTTATAATACTATAACATTTACTTTTAAGACTGTTAACATTTGCTTCATATTTCAAAGAATTATTAATGATCACCACAAATTCTCTCAGCTGATCAGACATAAGTAGTGACTTATCAATGATTTATCAATATGCAATATTAGTTGTCTTTCAATTAAAGGCTTCTCGGCCTCCTTGTGCCCAAGTATATAAGGTTTTCAAAAATCCATGCAAATTACTGCGATCAAGCAAACTGATTATAATCAACCCTATCATTATGTTGTCAAGAAACTTTGATTCCCACATGATCTGTTATTTTGGAAAAGTGGTGAAAAATACATTAACAATTAATAGCACAAAACAGAGTCTATGAGATACACTTTTAATAATCTATTCTTTAGAAAATGTATTATGCACTTCCACAGTACTTATGCAGATCATAGATAAGTTTGGCACTTTGATACACATGAGATTATATTTGTATGACAATGAGTTCTCAGTCCTCAGATAACATTCTAATTAGCATGGAGGACAAATATTTTTGCAAATGTTGGCTCCCACAGCTAATCATCAGGTACTTACATGGCATATCCATTAAATCCAGTAAGCCTCCCATGGGCTAATTTTGACCCATGTTCTGGGTTCAGGAGGAGATCAGTGCACCTTGAGCAGTGTCAAACTACTGCCAAGGAATGTATTCCTCCTACATTCCCCACTACAAGCTCTCTCGGTTATGGAATGTGTGTTGGTCATGCAGTGGGTATCAGCACTGCTTCACTACTCACATCCACTAGGGGATTCCATTAGTAGAACTGCCTCACCCATCCTCAGGCAACAAGCATGCTTTTTTTTTCTTGATCTCTACCAAACTTCAACTGCTTGGATATGTTCTAAACAAGCACCCACCCATCTTGGGATTGGTACACCCACCCTTCTGCTTGTGCCATTAAGTGTCTCGGCCACCACTTGAACCCATTCAAGTGGTTGATAGTCAGGAATTTATGCCACCAGTGGAGGCAGAAAGGAAATATAAATTTGAAGGGAGACAAAGCAGGCATGGTCAGTTTCAAATAGCTTTTTACTCATCTTGATGGAGAAACTGGCAAAGAGAAGTAAGGTAGGAGTTTAAAAGAATATCGAAGATAGATGTTGAGAAGCAAAACATTAATGTTTGCAGATAACTTTACATTATCAGCAGAAAATATTGAAAAAGCTGCAAAAATATTTCTGAAGAGGCTGAAAGAGAATGTAATTTAAAGAATACAGTTATGATAAGAATAAACAGACAAGTGGAACAGGAAGGCAGAAGAAACTCTGTAGGAAGGTCATTATGGCAAGGATCACAATACTTAGTGGTATGAAAGGAGACAGGAAGAAGATGGAAAATCATTGTAAATTAATGAATAAAGCACTAAAATTGATATTCACCATTGACATCAGCATCCCCCCATTCCCATTTTATACATAGGGTCAGGATGTCACACCAATACTAAGCATTATCTAGAGACAATGTTCACACCACTGACCATGCCTGCTTTGTCTCCCTTCAAATTTATATTTCCTTTCTGCCTCCACTGGCAGCATAAATTCCTGACTATCAACCATTTGAATGGGTTCATATGAAAATTGAGAGGAAAAAATGATAGAGTCACACAGGAGAAATAATTGAAAGCCCAAATAAAATGGAAAGGAAACACACACTCACAGGCAGAGTAAATGTACAAATAATAATTTTAAAATATGCTTTAATGACTGGAAATAAGCAAGCTATTCAAATAATACAAATAGTATGTAATAAGTTTGTCTGGGGGAGGCTAGAACAGGCAAAGACAAATTGATTAAAGGCTGATGAGGCTTGGACATAAAAGATATGTTAAACCAAATGTTGAGAGAGCAAGAAAAAAAAAAGAATAGGAAGACAGAAACTGGAAAGAAAAAAGGAAAATGAATGAGAAACGGAAAAACATGAAAAACCTTGAAAGGAAAGTAAAAATGGATGGGGACAAATGGGGACAAAAGGGAATCACAGAAAAAATGGACTGAAAGGAAAGACAGCACAAAAAAAAAGAAAGGATGAAGAGAGGAGATATGCGAGGAAAAAATAAATTCATAAGTAGGGGACAGTCAAGCTAGAGCTAGTAATTTAGCTAAACACAGGGAGGGAATGTAGTGACTTCTAATTAAAAAAAAATTGAAGAAATGTGTGAGAAAGCAAAAAAATGGACTCCTAAAGAAATATGGAAAAACATTATGAAAAACCTAAAGAAATATGGAGAAACATTATGAGAAATTAAAAATAACGAGGGGTGCAGAGAAAGAAAATACATTTGCAAGAAGGCAGCTAGAAAGGAAAAAGAAAGAGGAGGGATGATTTACAGACATAGGCACAGAGAATGAAGAAGAAGAATTAGACAGTGACAAATTCGGGATAAGTTAGATTGAATATAAAGGCTGGATCCCAGGGATGGGTATTGGTGTGGGTAATTTGGAAAATAACAAAAGATGCAAGGTGCTAGTCAGTATTCAATGAACTCATCTAAGACTTTTACACAGATGATATCTCTTTTCAACATGGATGAAGACGGAAGGTAAAAAAAATACTGGAGAAAAAGAGCTGAAAAAGGGAATAATCCACATACTCTGGGAATTTTGGTGGTTTATGAAATGGGATAAAAGGACTTGAAGAAATGAAAGCAAATATGGGAAAGAAACTGCCATACAGATACTGATAATAATTACTAAGCATAGACTTGTTCCAGGTAGTAGTAGACAGAAGAATGAGGAAAAGAGATCCTAATCTTTGGTGAAGGACTGCCAGGAAGATAGCAACTAACTGCTTGGGAAAATAAAATAAAAGAAAATCAAATTGAATGTGGCCTAAAATTTAATAAAAAACACTGAAGATGATACTATGGGATTTAAAGCTAAAAAGAGGAAAAGACTATACTAGAATAATGATATGAGACTGGATTAAGATATAGGACCAGTACAACTCTTACACTAGATGCAAGCCAAGAAGAAAGAAAGAGTGTGTGTGTGTGTGTGTGTGTGTGGGTGTGGGTGGGGGTAAGAGGATTACATTAGAAGTTAGAAGAAAACAAAGTAAGGGCATGCAGAATGAGCATGAGACAGGAGAGAAGGACTATGAGTAAGAGAGAGAGAGAGAGAGAGAAAGAACTAGTGAGAGGAGGATGAAACAATATAACTGGAAGGAGTAAAGCAAACTAATTGTATCAACAGTATTGCTTTAAAAAAATAAAAAAGATGTGACTAGAATGATTGTTAGATTTAGCTGGTGCACCAATGAGACTACACAAACATATGCATTTAATGCCTTAGAAGCAAACTAAAAAAATATTGTTGTTTTTTAGGCTAGAGGTAGAGATCTTAATATAGGCATTGTCAAGGGGTACAGTGTGAGGGTGAAAACAAGTCTTAGAATAAACACAGGCTTCATAGTCTATGAGGAAGCATGTTACACTTGTTGGAAGGTATATGGGGAGAGGCTTAGTAATATTTAAGGCTGCAAGCTTAAGTTTTGATTCTACTTTTTGCTCCATTAACCTTTGATCTTAACAAAGATTTCTGATGCAATGCAAACTCTTGGTGTATTTTGATAATTCTTTTAAAGCTTCAAAGTGCTTAAATGAAGTAAGAATGAAGGTGCAAAAGCTCTGCCAGAAAAGAAAAAGATCATTTGATTTAACATTTGAAGTTTCTGTGAACTTAAGTAGCTAAGAAGGGCCCATCATCAGCATTTTATGCCCCCATTACATAGTGCACTCAGATGTCACAAGAGGCAATCAAAGAGATTAAGCAGATGGAAGACTTTATTGTCAATCCTCTAGAAAGAAACCATAACTACAGTAAGGGTGAAAGCCTGAATGAGACACCACTTGATGCAAAAACATTTTGAAACAAGACAAAATATATAAGACTCTGAAAATAAGAAAAACAATGGAATAATGAGATATGCTGTATGAAAAAGAAAAAAAAAGTATTGCATTACAAATGAAACAAACTAGGCAGCATGGAGCCCTTTAGTGCAATAAAAAACATTTGCAATAGAAAAGAATGGGAATATCAGACTAAAATGGTGCATTTTGATGGTTTATAATGAAATTTGGCAAAATGCCAAAAAGGAGCAGTCTAAGGACTGATGCCTGAGGGAAACTACTTGTGGCTGGTCTCTTTGTAGAGGTGCTCTCTCCAGTTCTAACTTCTTGTGTTCTGCCTCTGATCCAGATGGCTATCCGCCGGGTGATATATGAGTTTGTACCTAATCTGCTGAGTTTGTCAACAATGCCAGAGTGGGGTATTGTGTGAAATGCCTTGGCCAGGTCAAGGTAGGCAGTGTGAACTATTTTTCCCTCATCCATTTGCTTTGGTTACCTTCTCAAAGAAGTCCACCAGGTTGAGTAGGCTTGATTTGCCCTTAACGAAAACAAACTGGGTTGGGCCCAGTGTCTGGAGATTTACTATATCTCTATTGATCATTTCAATGAGAATTCTTTCCATGGCTTTACATATAAGACTAGTGAGACTTATGGGTCTGTACTTTCCAGGGTCTGTAGATGGCCCACCTTTATGCAGAGGGATGACTGTTGCTGTTCTCCATTCATGAGGCACGAAGCATAAAATAGTAATTCCAGAGGCACTGGTAGGTCATGTTTCGTGCTACTTAGAAGGCATCCTGAAATACTGTCTGGGGTCAGTGATGCAGTGTTCATGGTCTTACAGAGAGTATTTAGGACCTGTTCCCTAGTGATAGTAGGGGGAGTTATATTTGATGGTATTTCCTGAGGGAAGGTTGAGGGGGAGAGAGGGGTAAAGTTGGAGATGAATTTATCAACCAGGAGGTTTGCTATATCTTCTGGCTCAGCATGGGTGGCTCCATTTACAATGAGCATTGCACACAATTGTGTATTGCCTTTGAGGATGGGGACATAGCTAAAGAATGCTTTGCAGTTGTCCTTAGCCTGGGAGCCAAATTTACCTCAAATTCAGCTTTGGTAGACTTTATTTGTCCTCTGAGTTGTTTGTTTAGTTTGATGAGAGTGCTTTTATCCTGCTGGGTGCTGCACTTCCTAATTGTTGCCTTCATTTTCTTTCTTTTGTTTTACAATCTATTGATTTTGTGATTCCACCAGAGTGGCTTGTTTTTTGAGTTAGTTATGTACTTCTTTCTGATGGGTACAGTTGCCTCTATGCAGCTATTAATATCCTTGTACATGGTTTCTGTGAACAGTTCTGCATAGGCCGCAGTGTTCTTAGGGTTTACGGGGTCTTGGCATTTTGCCAGGTTATCACTTAATAGCAGGAGGTTAGCCTTAGAGTAGTTCCTGAATATTCCAGGTTTAGATGGGGGTCCAGTTTTTATTTTTACTTCAAACGAGACCATTTTGTGATTTGACCTTACCAGGGAAGACATTACAGTAGTGGGTGTGCAGCACTCTCTTACATTAGTGAGGACCATATCCAGTATGGTTGCACCCTTGGTTGGTGTATTAATTATCTGGTCCATGGAGGTTGCGTTTACAAAATCCAGGAATCTCTGTGCCTGTATGTCTGGTGTCATAAAGGATTCCCAGTTAATAGCCGGGTAATTAAAGTCACCCATGAATATAGCAGTGGGTTGGATGGTTAGTGTTTCTAATACGTTTAAATACATGGTATGGGTTTTCTGGGTCATAGAAGGGGACCTATAGCTTTCAAGGAAGTGGTATTTGATTTTGCCTATGATGACTTGAACATGGGTCAGCTCAAGTGCATTGTCCTGTTTGACCAGCCCTGAAGTATATTTATTTTTGATGTAAATAGAGACACCTCCACCTTTAGTTCCTGCCTGTGAAGTGGCTGGTCTAAATTTGTGGAAGGCATTGTAACCTTGCACTGTTGGTGTGTTCTGCGTGGCTTTAAACCATGGTCTCAGTGATTGCACAGATGTCAATATTCTCTAGGGTGAAGAGAGTTTCCAGGGAGTGGAGTTTTTTGTTTAGACTCCTAGCAATGAGCAGTAACACCTCGATATTTTCTTGGTTTTGATTTGCTATGTCGGAAGTACATTCAGTTTGGCATTGCCTAAAAAAGGCAGTATGGGGGAAGACAATGTTTTAGCTAATATTTGAAAGCCTAGACAGGGTAGGTGTCCTTGGACCACTTATTTTTGGCATTTACTTCTCTGAAGTCAATCCCAACTAAGTTTGCAGATGATTGGAAATTAGGAGCTGTCATTGAATCCCACACTGACATGAATGTTCTTCACGAGGGGCTGGCACAGACAAACAACTGGTGTCAGAGCCTTGGACTAAAACTAAAGGCCAAGAAATGCATAATAGTATCCTTTGGGATGTCATCCACTCCTGGTAACTATCATATTGACAACACATCCCTTAGAGATGACCCAGTAGTCAGGTACTCAGGGACACACATAGACAGTAATCTAGCCTTTGACCATCATGTGTCTACAGTAGTGAGGAAATCACTCTATGTTGCGCAACATATAAACAAACACATGGCATCTAAGTCAAAGGAAGTAATTTTTCCTCTGTATTCAGCATTCATCAGACTTATGATTGAGTATAATGCCCCTTTTGGCATGTACCTAAATGAGCATATCCAATGACTGGAATGTCCACAGAGGTTCCTCACTAAAAGACTACAGGGCATAAGTAAAATGTTCTATGCAGATCACCTCAAGGCCCTATCTATGTAATCTGTCTCCTACAGGCTTTTGAGGGAGATTTATGCCTGGCATACAGGGCATTGTCAGACCCCACTTTGATGGACCTCCTCCATATACACAAAACAGCACAAGAATTACCCATTCTAAAAACTTAAACCTTGCCGGTGATATAAATAGGACCTGCTGAGAGAAAGTTATGTTTCCCAGAGACTACCCCATCTGTGGAACAAGCTCCCCATCCATGTGAAGCAGAGTTGCTCCCTAAACCAATTCAAGTACAACTTGGACAATTGGATGGGGAACAAGAAATCCGTCCCTGGTTTGGCAACTTTGTCTCTAATGGACACAGGCAACCTGTAAATGGTTCATCTCCCAGGCCCCTGCATATAAATGTTTCATCTCGCAAACCCCTGCTTATACTCATCAAGGGTATCAGTACTTGTCAGAGATTTGGGATGCATGGCTAGGCTTAAAAGGGCCCTTGTGGTCATTAGCCTGGTAAACACGTATGAACCTGAGAAAGTTGGTGGGCAAATAAAGCTAAAACCTATGACATCAGTCTTATCTGTTACTTATGATATGAGATCAGTGCTTTTATACCATCCCTGCTGCTCAGACAATGGAAAAGCAAGCATTTAATGGTTTAGAAATTTATGGTGAAGGGACTCTGAATGAAGTCCTTTAATGAGCTCCAGAAGCAATTCTGCAAA